>NC_056741.1:1819913858-1820048858 GCF_019279795.1 Protopterus annectens | reverse complement strand
TTCAGACCCTGGTAAACTTATCACAATCTACAATAGGTGGAAATTGTAGAGAGCTACAGGGTAGATAGAAACACACTATAGGAACTCTGGATCCTCTGTCGTCCTCAGCTCAGACCTAGGGCAAACCATGGGGGACCCATACCAGCCGAGACAAAGGTATGTGTAGCACTTAGAATTTTAGCTACAGGAACCTTTCAAAGACCAACAGGGAACATGCTGGGGGTGTGAAAGGCATCAGCATCCAGGATCCTCCATCAATTCCTGAATGCTATGCTCCAACATACCAGTGACTGCATATATTTTCCTCATAGCCCTGAGGACCTGTCCACAAATATGCAGGAGTTCTACCCTGTAGCACAATACTGAAGTAGTGGATGACATGGATTGTACACATATAGAAATTAAGGCACCACCTGGAGAAGAGGGAAGGCTCTAGGTAAAAGGAAAAGACTTCCATCCTATTAACTGCCATGTCATGTGCAATGCTTAGGGAATCATCTTGAATGTGTGTGCTGGCATCTCGGGCAGTTACCACAGCTCACATATCTGGCACACCTCCCAACTGTATCAGATGTTCACTATGGGTGATATTCCACAAAATCATTTACTGAGGGATGCAGGTTTTGCACTGGGCCTGTTGCTGATGATGCCTATCAAAAATGCACACACACCTGCTGAAGAATGCCATAATAAGGCACACACTCAAACCAGAAATATCATAGAGCATGTGTTTGGGCTGCTGAAGTTGCAGTGACAGTGCCTAGATACAGCTGAAAAAGCCCTGCAGTACAGTCCCTGTATATGTACTGAAATCTTCACTGTCTGTGCCATGTTTCACAACATCATCCGGAGAAAGCAGCTTCAGCACCATCAACAAGGGGAAGGGGCACACATCCCACCACCAATGACAAGGTCACCACAGCCACACACAGGTGAGGAGTCAGAGGGGAACCAGCAAATGCTGTGGGTGTAGAAAGATGTAGGCATGCTCAATATAACCTTGCATTGGTGAAGATGCAATGCGTAGGACACTCACTTACAACCTAAGGGGCTAAAACCTTCATCCTACTCACATACATATAGCAACACTGATGCCAGGCAATGCTCACAACCTTTACCTACTCATATAATGGTTGTGTACTGCTAGCACCAGACAGACACCCCTGAACTAAAACTGTAGCAACTGCTGGATTTACAAGATAAGTGATGAACACTGAGTGTTAAAACAGAATTGTGTAATAATACAAATTAATGGTATAGCCTTGCATGTTGTTACTTGGTAATGTAAGTAAGTAAAAGGTGGGTGATTTGTAGAGCAAGGACTTTAACATGTCACAGCAGAGACATGGGAATGCATGTCCTCTATCATGTGATAGGCCTCAAGCTTCAAAGATTCACACATTCATACCTCTCAAAAGTACTGATGTTCACCGAATGTCCTCAGTTTGGCCTCATACTTTTGTACTGGAAAAACATTAAAGAGAGAAGTCAGAAAGAAATGACACAGATTTCAGTTTCAGACTTCACAATCCTCAAAAGATTATTAAAAATACTGATGCCAAAAAAAGGTTCTGATTCTATCAACTGTCTGACTTTCTAAGACCAAAATATGTCAAAAGTACAATTAGCAAAACAACATCACAAATGCATATATTAAGCACTAAGCTGGCTATGCACCCTGAGCATCTGACACAAATCTTATGTAATCCTGAATCCAAATGATGGAAAACAAGGATATGGTGCAGTTATCATCACTTGCTCAGGGTGTTGTGTATGTGTGTGCATGGGGTGGGGGGCAGGAAGCCTAGGCTGACACAAAAAGTAAGTGAGTGCGTGTGAGTAATAGAAGCAGGCAGACATTGACAAAGTAACAAATGGCCAATGAGGCAGAATAAGTTTTAAGCTTCACTGCTGAACCAAGTGACTGTTTTGTGTGTGTGTGTGTGTGTGTGTGTGTGTGTGTGTGTGTGTGTGCGCGTGTGTGTGCGTGTGTCTGTGCGTGTGTGTGTGTGTGCGCGCATGTGTGTGCGTGTGTGTGCGCGCGCGTGTGTGTGTGTGTGTGTGTGTGTGTGTGTGTGTGTGTGTTTGTGTGTGTGTGTGTGTGTGCATGGGCCCTACAGGTGAAATTGGTGTGTGAGTGTCTGCAGGAACACAGCCAAGCGCTGTGCTAGCTTTTTCCCTTAATATGTTGAACAGGTGTGAGCTGTGCATGGTAGAGGTGGCAGTTCATCGTTATTATACCCGACCATGAGAAATGGCTCTGCTAGGACTTGCACTGGCATGTCCATGTCCATGATCAAATGCACTGCTGTTACCTGAATATAACTGATATCTGCTGGATAAGTTCCCTTCATGAGGAAGGATGCCCAGGATCTTGACACCAGAGTCTTCCAAAACTGGGTATGGATACCTCAACCACTGATGGTTCAGTGGAAGTAGTGCTACTATGAGAGTGTGATTAGGCATGGCACATTGGCTAACATCAGATGATGTGGCTGACTTAAACCTATATGGATGCCATCCCCCTCCCAGCAGATGTTCCCTCACAGACACTGCCTGTTTCAATGTGTCATTCATTCAATCCATTGAATCGACAACAAAGTGGAGGCAGTCATGCATGTCAGCCTGGTCCACATCTACAACCTTAAATTTCTCTGGTGGCTCTATTGGAATGTGCCTGCACCTCTATGATGGCCCTATACATATGTCGAGTGGCATGCGAAGACATTTCTGGATCAGGTAGAGGATGAACAGTAGGACTTTTCTGAGCACCCTTAGAGCCCTCCTGCATGACATCTCACCCACACTTTGGCTATGGCCAGATTCAACAGGCTGCAGTAACCACACTGCCCTGATCGAGTGTCTTACCCTCCACTTCTCCTATCTATGTGGGGTCACTGGAATGGGTTGGCATAGGTCTACTGGCTGTGTCCAGTGGAATTACAGGGGATGGCTGAGTGTCAATTTTAGTGTCAGATTCAACCTCTACAACCCCCAACTGTACCTCTGTTTGGTCATCATCATCAGAGTCTGCTGATACTCTGACATCAGGTGGCAAGAGTCCCACACTTCCACTGTCAGGATCACCTGTGATAATAAGGAACAAGCACAAGATAATAATTAATACCTACAGGACTACAGTCCAATATATGCTAGCAAACTAACAGTGATACCACTATTACAGACAGTAAAGCAATGCACACAACAGTCCTAACACCCACATCACAAACTAGTTATTTCATTGAACTGCTCATCAGTACTGCCATAAAAATGTTTGGCTTATGATGTGCAGATGACTGTAGGCTGCCTATGATGGATGGACCTGAAAGAAGCTAAGGACACCATCATCATAATGAACAGTAACACAAGGGGTTAAAACTTTTTGTCCTTTATATGTACATTAACAATACTTCTAACAAGAACTTGGATGACACATCCACCCCAAGACCATGTGTAATCAACCAGATTGTGTTGTTAACTGTATCAGTCTACAATTATTCACCTCCCCAAATAAATTTAATGTTAAACAGAAATTAAGTATTGCTGTCAATATTTTACTACACAGTAAGTATTTAACAATTGAGATAGGTAATCCTACATGGAAGCTGCTTCTGGGATATATGTGTCCTCCCTGAAACAGCAGCACCAGTGTCAATGACATGCTGTTGTGCGCTTTCCAATGAGCTGTCTGGATCCCTGACAGTGGACAGCAACTCTTAATTCGGTGTCAGTGGTGGCGCTGTACCAGGCCCCCCAGTAGCCATCCATTCATAAGCCACTGCAGCTGCTGTCCTCTGGGCCAAAGAAAACATTTCAATTGCCCCATGGTGCACCTTATCATATGTCCTGCTCTGGCCACCTACTGATTTCGTATCAGCAGCTATCTGCTTCCAAATTTGCATTCAGCCAGACATATCTCCATGTCCCTTCTAAAGCAGAAAGGCAGCATAATGCCTAAATGCATCCACGGTGACTTCATTTTCAGGGTCACTAAAGGGGGAGTTTCAGGGAATGGGATGCCTGGGTGCCATAGCCCTAGGTGACATAAAACACAAAAGAAGGATGATACGCATATGTATCACATAAATAAAAGCCCTGCATTGATATAACACATAAAAAGTTAAAGTATTTCACTTACTAAATAAATAAACAATCCGTGCTCTGCCTTTTGGATTCAAAGCTTCTGCATCTTTCCACTGTTTCTTTTTGTTTCTGGTCGTTGCGGTCTCATTTTTTAAAAGTATTTCACTGTTATCCACTGGAGAAACAAACAAACAACAAAAAACAGTCAAGGTATTCAAATATAAAAAAAGGAATTGTGTGAATGTAGCATATTATAATCACACACAAAGCATGTTTGGATCCAAAACATGAAGAAAATAGCAAAATCTTGTTTGTGCCTAAACAGAAATGCAATTTACCCCCACCACCACCAAAACAGCAGGAAAATGACACATTTTGCTAACAAACCATCAGGGAAATGCAAAAAGTGGTGTCAGATAAAATATCTCTGAAACATGTGTACAGATTTAGCATAGTACATTCCATTTTAAGCAATTGCCAGTCATGTCTACTTGTGGTACACACTCCCTTAGAGGTGTGTATGGTCAATCCTTAAGGTAAAACCCCTGTGTCACTGACAATATAAGACATTTATGTTCCATGGAAATAACAATAGAAGACTGTACAGAGAAAAGTAGTTGTAACATTAGCACTTATGATGACAGTTAATAAGGCTGTGCATCTGAGAAAGTAAAATGCCCTGACAAACATCCATATGTCATCAGTGTACTTGTAAGAAATGCATACAGTTAAAAGTAGCATTTGCTAATGTATACACACACACACACACACACACACACATATATATATATATATATATATATATATATATATATATATATATATATATATATATATATATACACACACACACACACACACACACACACACACACACACACACACACACACACACACACACACACACACACACATTAACAGATTTTTCTTACTGACATTTCAGCATATGCAGTATATAGCTAAAAAATGCAAGCATACCTTATCAGGAACAGTAGTCTTCTGTGCAGATAAATCCCAAAATAATATCTTCTTTTGTGTTATCCACATAAACAAGTCTCCTCACCTTCATGTTCCCTAGCTACACAGTTCCCTTTTTATAGTGTAGAGTCAGGGCTGTAAGTATGGTGAAGATACAAATTAGGTATGAACTAATTAGAACTAATGAATCTACAAATACTTAGCTCCGTGTCGCAAATGTAAACATAATGCAGGAACTCCCTCAGTGCTTGTTGCTAATAGATTGCAACTGTGAATGATTACTGGTAGGGAGAAGGAAAACACAACAGCAATTCAGACTTCCCTACCTTCAGTGGGTGTGTCAGCCAGGTTAGATTTATAAAGTGTAGAAGTAATTGTATCAAGGTTTTAAATGGAAGTAAGCAGCACATTTTTCACAGTTTCTGTTCAGTAATATACAACCACCCCTTCATGTCTTGAGAACTTTATATTACTGCCATTAAATAGCCCCACACATTTTAAGGACAATTATACAGAATGCATTACAGACTGCATGTCTCAGATTACTGGTCAGATAAGGCAAGAATGGGCAACAAACGAAGAAAGATAAGACAGAGCGGCATTTATGCAAGAAACAGAAGTTGTGTGATAACTCAGTGCACTACTTCTGAAATGAATACATGTACAAACAATTGTCATATGTTTTGTTAGCACTATGGATGATGTTGCAGTTGGTTTTTTGCACAATGATTTTAGTTCTCTGCTGCAAAGCTGATTTTGTGGCAAAGAGGAATAAGACACCCTTATTGTATTTTGAAGGTCCATTGCAGTGAGAGTTCATATCCAAACCTGTGTAAAAATATTTCACGTGTACCAACATAAATTTTGTAGTGTTGTTTATTTAATAGATTTATTTTCTCCTGTTCACTTAATTTTTCCTTTTGTGTATTTTCTTTTTTTTGTATTTTTAAATGCCATTGTTTGCATTGTGTATGGGTCAGTGGCTTAGTACAAACAAGGGAAACAGAGAAAAACAAGGAATGCCAGGTTTAGCTGTGCTTATCTCATTTGTGTGACACTTAGTGCATAAACCTAGATCAGTGGGCCACACAGGAAGCAGGCAGAACATGTGCAGGTTGGATGCAGTCAACAATGTAAAATTGATGCATTCTATTAATTCTGTTAGCACCACTCAAACATAGTAAGTGGCATTGTCTGGCAGTTAATAGACACAACTTAAGAATATATAGGGAATTATGCAACTGTCATTTGACTATTCTAGGTGGCAGCAGGTATAACCATAAGGCTGTAATACAGATGGTACTGGGTTGTAATGCAGGAAGTGCAACATATTTTTATTGTTGTGACAGTCCAGTTTGCAGTAAAGAACAAGAAAGTATACAAGTGTTATTTCAGTATTCCTCTGGCAACTGTTGAATGTGTAAGGCTGCCATACACAGGGTCCTGGGTTCTAATACAGGAAATTCCAGACATCTTTACTGTTGTTCCACTTCACATTATATTCAATCTTACTTATATCACATTACATATCATAAATAGTGGAGCTGCTATGAATTATATGTATGAGGGATAAGACATTCTTATTGTGTTTTGAAGGTTAAGATATATGACTGAGGGTATATTGTCTGCTATGTTTCTGAAAGTATAATTCTGCTATCTGGACTTAGATGGCCTTCACACTTAAATAAGACACATACACAAATGAATTTGTATAGAACAACCTTGTCAGGTCACACACATACATGGCTAACACCTCAAACTGTCATCTGTATTTATACATGATTCATGATGTCTGAGAAACACTTCTTCTGTGGCAAAGATGGTGAATTACCACTGTAACAGAACATATTTTGTTCTTTATGCACAGGATTAAATCCAACACTGTAAAAGTCTATTTTATCAGTGAACAAAGCTAAACCAAACATATGTCAGGTAATGAAATCTATGCCCCCAGTGCATACCTGCAAAGTTAAATCACCTAACACTTAAATCAGCAGACAACCCTCAAACTAATGTCAAGTGTTAGATTAGCCTTCCAGTTTTAAAAATTGCTTTCCTCCCTGCTTGGCACTGTTGCTCTCTGCTTAACATCATGAAAGTGCTGTTGGCATTGTTTCTCAGGTTTGTGCCCTACCAGTAAGCATGATAACAGGGATTGGTGGGAAGTCATTACTTGCAATTGCTATTTCTTTGAGTGCAGATGTGGGGTGCTCAAGAGACCAGAATGTTTATTGGACTCCTGGTAAAGCATCACAGCCAAAGGCTTCTACACAGGGACTACTCTGGGTCCCAGTACAAGTCTAAGGCTTCGCATAGTCTGGCCAAAGCTGTATCTAGAGCAACTGGCATCCCATACACTGGAGAACAATGTAGGCACAACATTAACAACCTAAAAAGGTACAAGAGGGATACAGTCAATCAGTGACTGGATGAGTTTCAAACTAGATATACCCCATAGCTGTGTAATTATGACAATAAAGAGAATTTACAATTCATAGAAAGCTAAATATAGTCAAGACTGTTATACATAATGTTTTTTTCTTTTCTTTTTTCAGCTAATCCTGAAATTGAGTTGAATTTGTAGCCTCATGCTGATCATTTGTAGAGACTAAGGAAGGCAAGTGGTATGTATGCAGCACAAGAGAAATATTATTGTATATTTAAAAGTTAAAGATATAAATTATTTTGTTTTCTATATAGTAGCAATGCGAACATGCATATTCTAATTGTAAAAACAAATATGAATGCATAAGTCTGTAGTACAAACCAACTTTAGGAGTCAAGTGTAAGGCTGTAGTCAGAGTTTATGGGTTCAAATACCATGAGTAACAATGATACAATACTGCATTTCTTTAATAATATTACATAAATCAAACTGTATACATGCCTAACTGCTAAATGTAATTTGTATAATTGGACCAAGCATATGTGTAATATATGCACATTGCAAATATTACCTAGAGCAATCTGTAATTATAGTTTGTAGTTGTTAAAGCATATACATAAATATAATAGTTCAGATAAAATAGCTGTATACTTGTGATAATGCATTGTATGTCACATATGATGGTACTAATTTTATCTTTTTTTCCTCTCACCCCAATCCTTATCCTCTTTTTTTTATTTTCCATTATGTGTCATCAAAATGTCTCCGTGTCATCCATCTGTAACACATCACCAAATGCTTCACAGCACAGAGAGGTAGGCCAACCCCAGTGGGTCATCCTGCCCTAACTCCATCGGCTAGAGCACCAAAGCCGAGCACATTTGGGACCCATCCTGGCAGTACTGCCTCTGCTGCCCCTACACTACCTATGCCCTCAGGTAGACTACTTTGGCAGCTGGTGCTGTGGTACCTTCCAGGAGTAATGGCAGAAGTGAGGATTTCATCACCCACTAGGAAATGCCAGAGCTGGTGCATAGGGTTGTGCACTACACCATTAGTGTACACCTACACTGGATGGAGAGGCTGCTCTCCCTCATGATCCACAGGAGGAGAAGGCATCAAGCACTCCAGCAGCCAGCACTGTAAGGGGACAGAGATGGCAGTCCTCCAAGTGAAAACTAGAATCTAAATGTCCCCATGTTAGATGGGCATGAACTTGCATTGCCTCCTCCCTCAAGCCAATCATAGTGTCCCCCAACCTTTGGTGTCCCTCACCATCCCTGTATCTTGTCTTGTTTGTCCTGTTTATTTGCATTTGCTTCTTCAGCTACGCAACTATCCTGACCCAGAAATGCCAGTGTCCCTCTCTTTCATACACTCTCCATTTCATACACTTGTTATCTCGATACACTTGATTTGGTCCAATTGGCTATACAACATGATTGCATTGTTGTCACCCCTCTTTGTGGAGGTGACAGCTCAAATTCAGCTAATATTCTCTACATATTTTCAGTTTACTCTAATAAAGAAATGGATGGCTATGGTTCTTTTCTAGCTCCCTCCTACAGATTCCTGTATAGCTTTCCCTTTGTTCTGCCAACATATCACCACTTTCCTATCTATCCCATTTTAATACCTATAATCTGGTCAAAAAATAGAATCACAGACAGCACACATAAGTACCAATAAAAATAATGGATGCCTTCACTTTTTGGCATCTGTGTTTGCATGGAGTTTGGCATTGTGTACCAGTGCCAAGTGATGGTGAGTGGCTTTTTCTTGGTGTGCTTACCTCCACTCAGTGCTGCTTAAAGATGCTGCACTATATCAAATAAAAAAAAAAACAGTAAAAAGTATAATTTCAGTGTAATATCTCTACTTCTGTAAAATTATTACATACACCTGGATTCGAACACTATATCATCTGGGCTCAAAAAGGATGTATAAATTCATTTACACCTGCTGCCACAGAGCCAGTCAAGCAGCATGTTACACTCAGTACTAAGTCTCATAGGTTTAGCAATGAGCCTCACATTTGCACACTGCTTAACTACTCAGTAACAGGGAATTCAGTCGAAATATGTATCTTGCATGTGCAGACACTTTACCAACCATTTCCTAAACATGCTGCTCTGTGTTGCACTATGCAAAGTAAATAATAGCATGTATTACTTTTGTTTTCTGTCCATTTAGTGTTCATGTCATAAAACTACATGTAAAAACATGAAAAAATGTTGGTCCTATCTAAGAAAATGTAATATATTTACAATGCAGCCATGTGTTACCTCCCGCTATGCACTGCAACCTTAATGTCTCACTACTTGTTCACAAATATATCAACTACCCCACATAAATAAATAATAAATGTTGTTTTATATACCATGCACATCTTCAGAATGATAATAAATATTCAGATTTTCAAATATTTATATTAATGTGGGCATCTGTGTGCATATAGCTTGTAAAGCTATCTTTTACAGTATACCTGCACATTGGAACACAGCCAGCAGATACTACACATTGCACACTAATCCATCTGGTAACATGCATAACTTGAAATATCTTGACAGTTGCCTATACATCCATTTCATGCCGGCCTCACAACATCTTCTCTCCAACTTCCAGTGCTGATGTCATCTACCATAACTTGTCTTGCAGCCTCTTATAAGTCAGACTTGTGCTGTGGAGCTTGCATAAAGTACTGAGTTCTCTAGTCTGTGTACTTAGATAGGTTCTGTTCTCACTGCAGTCAACTGGGGGAGGGGTGTTTGCGCACTTGCTTGACATTACAGAGAGCATTTTGAGCCAGCATGTGGGACACTGCTATTAGCATTTTCTCCTCACCAGACACTGCTCATGTCATCACCTATAAACTTTTGTCTGACAATCTCCAAGTCAGATTTGAGTTGCTGTGCTTGTCTTGAATACAGAGTTGTCTAGTCAGTGTACTTGGATAAGTAGAAGTTCTGTTCTACTTGCAATCAACTGGGGTGTCTGTGTGTGTGCACTTGCTTGACATTACAGAGAGCATTTTACACCAACATGTGGGACACTTCTATTAGAATTTTCTCATCACCAGATACTGCTGATATCATCAGCTATAGCTTACTTGCATATGTGCACTATTCCCATCAGGGCAGGGTCAGAGACTGGCCTGTAGGCCAGGCACAAAACATATCATCCTACGCAATATAGACTACAGTGACAGCTTTCAGTCTATCCACATACGTAATGGCATGGTTTGTAGGGCTTTCATTTTTTTGGTGATAAATCATGGACCTTTTCTATATGGACACTAGTAATATCACAGCTGTGTGCACCAGAGATGTGTGAGCTGTTCATGCTACATCCATGTAATTTACATCTGTTAGATGTCCTGAAAGAGGTCATTGAGGACATGCATGATGAGAATACTATCTTCCTGCGGAACGTGACCAGGCCAAGGCATTTGACACAAATAGACACTGATGTAGTCAATCAGCACAGTGAGATGTGGTTATAAACACCAATATCACCAAAAGAGTAGACCACTGGATCACATAAGTGGCATCTAAATATGCTGAAATTGTGAAGTAATATTTATCTCTAGTACAGTGATCAGCTCCATACATCAGGGCTGTCTGCTAGGCCCTTTTCTGTGCATTATTTAAGTCATAGACATCAAGAATGGCATACAGCTCTCTGAAGGACTACAGATTGTGGACAATCATTGACTCCATCTGTGATATTAGTATAATACAGACAGTATAAACACACACCAAAGCTTGCTGCTACAGCCATGACAACACATGAGATGAAACAAAAACATGGGGAAATTTGTTAAGTTATGAAAATAAATGCACAAACCAAGGATAATGTAGATATCACACCCTATAAGCAGACCAATTGGTATGTGACCTGTGTACTGGGGTAGATGGTATGTGGAACGTCCACCAGCATGTGACCAAAGTGGTGTGTATTCCTTTGTAACACAACTACTGAGTATGAGCAGGACATCCACATCAAAGGCCATAATAAATAGTTCACAGCCTTCATCACACCAATAATTGAGTACAATGCACCCTTCTTCATGTACCTCCATACACATCTTCCAGTTTTGTGAAGTGTAATGCCTTTGCTCTAGTGAGCTGCCACACATCTTATTGGCCAAACATAGGTATTCTTTTTGTTGCATAAACATTACTATCAGATGAAAGGGAACATCCATCAAGGTTTAACACCAGATGCATATGATACCTGCGCCAGTGATGCACACAGTACATACATAGCAGTTTGACAATAATGATGGCATGGGTTAGATTCATGACAGCATGGATTGTGCCATATATATATATATATATATATATATATATATATATATATATATATATATATATATGTATATATATATATATATATAGAGGTTTACAATGAAAATTTCGAATGCCATTACACAAACTTTGATTGTTGAAGGGCAGTTTGTCAAAATTCAGTCTCATAACGGCGATTTGAAATATGTCGAACCCACAACAGTGAATGCTAGTGTGCATTCACTGTTGTGAGATCAACATATTAAGTGGAGATCACACTACAGTGGGGATCGGGAACTTTGCCTTTTTCTTCACTGTAGTGTGATCTTGTAATATATAAGTATCTGGGGGTTTGAGGGGCTGCAGTCCCCATATGGGGGGTGCAGCCCCCCTGCAAAACATATGTTGAACATCATCAGATGTTCAGGTAAGTTCAAAAAATATCAACAATTCGAATTCAACTTGTTGACATTTTTTCTGTTTCGTTATTTGGATTGGTCAATGTTGTTTATTTCAACACTGTTTTTCAAGTAAGTAATTACTCGCAAAAATGTTGTTGAAATTTTGATAGTAAAACATATATATATATATAGATATATATATAAATATATATATATATATATATATATATTCATATATATATATATATATATATATATATATATATATATATATATATATATATATATATATATATATCTATATATATATATATATCTATATATATATATATATATATATATATATATATGCCATGCACATCAGTCAACTAGTCTGCAGTGATCATAATGTCACATACAGGTATAACAGTGTCCCTCCTAACACCTACAGCAGATGTGACAGTGTCAGGATGGTATGCTTGATTACCCTCATAGGTTGATGACATGTCATAATAGTTGTACAAAGTGTGTTCATGCAGAACCATCTATGATCACTCAGAATCACATGTATTTTGTCAGAAACATGGAATTACTTGAGGTATTATTCTGATATTGTCCATAATTGTGCATGCTTCTTTTATTGTTATCCATGGGTTTGTAACTGTGTCCCACTTGTTGGAGACCTCTGCTAGCAATACACTTCAGTTCAGGTAAATCAGTCTGCACAGCTTCACAATACGTATGCAACACCAATTCTATATAACATCCCTGACAGATGTTCTCTCCATTGCTCATGTCAGCATGCTTATCTTACAAAGACATCTTCTCCATTGTTATGTTACCCTGTCTGACCATCACATAATATACATTTTCACTGTGAAGTTCATACTGTACCATATTGATATGTGATTAGTATTCCTGCTACAACTGTCTGACATTTACATGCCCTCTTCTGCAGTACATTACGATGTTTCACCTGTCCTAGTTCCCTGTGTTTATTCCTACAATTCAGTGCATCCCTATTCAATACACATACTTCCTAAGGTTGTTTATTTTAAATGGCCGTCCATGTATCCTTGCAGACCATTTACAAAACTTTTGTACAGAATGCCTGGAATGAGATTCCACAATACTCTGCACTGTATTCACTGTCCTCTACTGTGTTTGGACCACACACATTACTATATGATAAACCATGGTAATCATTGTGGTATTCTGCGCAATTCCGCTAACCTAGTTTGATCTACTGTAAACAGGTTTGTTATTTGTGTTGTTTTACAGTTTCCTGGCTGGCAACACTGTTGCCAGCCATGAATCTGCACTTGTTTATGTTTAAATGTTGTGTGTGGCATGAATATGCAATTAGCACTCCTGTTCACTGCACAAACATGTAAACACTGTGTACTCTTCATGCGAAACCTACATGGAGTTTGCTGAATTCCACAGATAGTCTGTTCCATGGAACAGGTTACAAAAATATATTGCAAAAAAAAAAAACTCCTAACATTCCATGCCAGGAAATGTGCAATCAGTTCTACAACAACTTACTTAATGACTTGGGGTGTGGGCACAAGAAACAACAATATTCTGTGTAGCTGTTACATACAGAACATGTACAATACATCAGCTAAGTACCCCAGACAACTAGAAGCTGGGGGAACAGCAATAAAGACTTTTAATACAATGACATTATTTAAAAAATGTAAGATTTTTTTTCTTAAACTATGTCATAGTATAATAGCAATGATCCACCTCTGTATGTGCTTAATGCAGGATTTACTGACAGTTGACTCTGTTTAATCAGTCAGGCTTTGCCCTCATGACCACTGTGCCATTTGTGGGTAAATATTGCATTACCCAGACACAGTCATGGATTACTGCTTAATAATGAATGCAATGCAACAGTGTAATTAAAACACAAAGGTGTGGTCTGTTTACTAAGTTGTTAACACAGCTTTATTTTTTTTTTGCACTAGAGTGGTAAAAGAAATAATACTTTTGAAATATGTTTAATTTTTTAGAATATACCAGCTAACATCAGGAAAGTCTATGGGCTCAAACAGTTATGAACATTGATGCTGCCTATATATCAATTCTCTGGTTAAGTTTACATATTCATTTAGATACTTACTGAATGTTTGTTTATCGGAGAAGTGAGCACTGATCAGCCTTCCCAGGTTAACTTAAAATAACTGTACAGTGTGAAAACTCGCATCTTGTTTCATGAAAAGAAATGTTCTGTGCAGCCATTAATTACTGCTGGTTTTCACAGTGTGCTGATTTTATTTTTGAACTTCTACATCAACTTTAAACCTTTCCCCTCCCCATTACTTTTAGCATTGCTTGTTTTATTTTTAGATTATGTTCACCTTTCCTTCGGGTAAAGTCATTATGCCCTGCAGTTTGCTTTCATTTAGTCTGTCAGTAAGAGAGATATTAGTTACAGTCATATGTGAGGAACAGTAAGTTGTGAAACTAGATGGACTAAGACAGGAAGGGAATTCCTTGAGCAAATGAACTAAGGCAAGCAAGGATGACTAGACAAAAAGACTGATAATTTATTTACTTATCTATTGATTTGTTTGTTAGTTTATTATCCCCAGAAAACTGACCATTGACTACTACTGGTGGCCCTCTTCAATGTCCATGTCCTTAGAGCCAACTATTTTCATCTGACCTAACCCAATATTTAAGTCAGGAGAGGAGCTCAAGGTACCCCAGTACATCATCACACTTCTATAAAGGCTGTGGTTGAATGTGAAAATGTACCTTTCTCTGCAGTGTGGTAGGAGGTAAGAACACTGTAGCATAAAAGTAGACCGTCCTCTAAGAAGTCAGATACATTCAAACTCTACGTATATTTAGTTTGACCTTCTCAGGGATGGAATTAGCATACATCTATAAATGTAAACCTTGGATTATACAACATCATTTTATCCAGGCTAGGAAGCCATAGCCATGCATAACTAGCACCAGAAATCAACAATTAATGAAAGGGTCATCAGAATCATCAGTAAGGAATGCTGAACAGTAACATCTGGTAGGCTTGGGAGTGCCATGAACAGAGAAGCAAAGACAGTAAAGCAATACAAAAAAAAAAAAAAACGCTGACACACAGAACAGCTGTGTTTCCATGTTAGGAATCCTGACACCAGTAAAAATCTAAGGAAATACATACATAAAGGTATATATTACAATAAAACAACAGCTTCAGTTTGTTCCTTGTGAATGGACTTTTTTGTTGTTGCATCAGCAAATGCAACTTCCTAAGGAGTAAAGCCAAGGTGGTGGATTGCCGTACATAAGTAAAGCAAACCTCTCAATGAACTTAAGCTCCATGTGTATGCCTGGTCATCTTCCTAGCTCCCAGTAATATAAGTTAAAAGGTCTGACTTTGGGGATCTAGCAATATAGGGGAGACAATTCTGTGATGTCAGCAGCTCATTGACCAAAGTAATTTGTCTGTCTGGCAGTTAGTGCAGAGAATTAAGGCTGTGATCTATTAATGAGCAACTTCATGTAGTACAGGGTTTGAGTCCCTCAGCATTCATTTGTCTTCTGTGTGAGTTTGAGTAAGTCACTTAACCACAGAGTGTTTCAGGGCAATTAGGAATTTTGGCTTGGCTCCTTAATGGTTTCCTGAACTCCATGCATAGTAAATATCTATGAACCTATGTTGAATGGTATGGGCTCCAATCATTTGAGAGCCATTTCCAAAAAGATAAAGAAATGAAGCAAGCTAGGTGCAAGGAACAGGCATTCATACAGGTTCACACATTAGTACTAAGCTAACTGCCCTTGTGGACAATTTTAAGCCTAGCCTATTACACAGTCTAAGAATCAAATCCCGTACTTTGCGTCTGTAAGGTAAACACCTTAACCATTATATGAATCTCCCATCCCACCAATGTTACATTTAGTATTTTCACTGTTTTTACACAAAACTGCCACTCCAGAATAATGTTAATTTCCTAAGTTCCATATTATATTTCCACTCCACAATTTTTGTTTACAGTCTTTCTTCACTTCTCAGGAATCTTAATTTTCTAATATAACATCTACATCATATTTACCACACCATTCCACTATTCCTATCCTTCTTTCAGCGTAAATAATGTTAACATTTACTTAATGTACTCAAATTGTTGTTTACTCACCACACTGGATATATTGTACATTGTCACAATCATTAATCAGATGAAAAAAGTCTACACAAAAGAAACATGATTTAGGCTGACCAGCATATCTTAATGTCCCTCTTTGACCAGCCACAAAAATAATATGTGGCCAGTGTTTAACCATGTTCTTTCATAATTAAAAATAGCTTCCAATATCCACGCTACATTCCATAAGTTTCTCCTATCTTTAACTTTCACATCATCATCAACAGTTATACACAGACCCTGCATGCATTTTTTAACATAGTCTTATTCCAGTCATTCAGTTCTAAACTGCAAATTAACATTTTTTTTAATTCAACTTACTACCAGTAAACAAATATTGTTCCATGGATAGATATCCTTCTTTCTGTTACACTGTTTCAGAAATGTCATCATCAGTCCATCTGTTTCAAATAAGTCACAAAAAGTCTCTGTCCTAATTCGTATAAAAGATCAAATTTCTTGAGCTTTAAAACTCAGAAAGGTAACCAGATTGCCTCATGCATATTTATTACAGTGCCATTTTTTGTTCTTAGTGTCATAACTGGTCTTTAAAAAAAAACAATTTTACTTACAGTTTGTTACTGCTCTCCCAGTATTGTCACTGCTGCAGCCACCCAGCATTAAATGTGTTACAACACTATGTATCAAGATTTTGGCTTTTCGAACAAATATAAACAGAACTGTATATATGTATCCATCCAGTTTGCAAACCACAGTCTATTTCCAAGCATTTCAGATGCTGAATTCCTCAAAACTTCTAAGAAACCACTTGTTAAACACCTCTTAGGCATACAGGGTTAATACAGCTGAAAATACTAAGAAGTTTTAATCACATCTCTGTTCTAAAAGTGGTTTGTGTGCACAATTGTCATATACCATTATTTACTAGTGTGGACATATATCTAGTATTTGTTTTATTTACTTGTGGCTTCTGCCATACTTCTCAACTTGTAAGAATAAAGACAGGCCATTGAAAAATAGGAACAATCAGCTACAAAGAAAAAAAAAATCTGAACATCTAATTAGCATAAACCTTGAATACCAAATAGACCATAACTCGTTTTCAGTAGGGATGTGGGATATTGCTCAGAGATGTTTAAAAACCAGAAAGTGACAAAGTATGGAAAATATAAGCACATTATAAAAGAGAAAGTGTACAATCTGTAGATTTTAATGAACTGTATTGCAAAACTCTACCGCATAAGGTATTTTATTTCTGCTTCAGAAAAAAAGGATTTGGAGGATGCGCCTCATCTTTCTTTAAAATACTGTTGCCACTACTATGCTAATCATGTAGTGTGGCTTTTTGTGTACTAGATAGCTTCAAAAATCACACGATGAGGATGATTCAAGAAATTGTGTAAAGAGAAAATCAAGCCTGAACATAGGTACAAATCTCAAAAAAGGGTAGTCCTAAAACCGATCTGAAAATAGGAATGCTTCTCCAAAATAGGGACAGTAATAAGATCTGCCGTAGTGAGTCTGGTCTCCCTGCTGCAAATGCAGACTACCTTTGCATTTTTGTCCCATCTCTCCCAGTTATCTTAATCTCCCATTTCTCTTTTATCCTTTGTCTTTGTCTAATGATGTAACTTCACCCTCATTTAGTGAAGATGTGCAATCCATGTGCTCTTACTACAGGACATTCAATTATTTTGCATGTTGATTTTTAACTCTGAAAACATAACTGTAATCTGTTTTTATTGCTTTCTGATTACATATTGTGTGTTCTACAATTTGTTCACCTTTGGCCTGGGTTGCATCTTAAAAGGATCAGTTATAAAAAACAACCTCCTTTGGTTAATAAAATAAAGAAATGAGACCAAAGCACTTAGCCTGTGAACCTGTTAAATAAAAACAATCTAACCAACTTCACTCACAAAAATTATAAGTCAAATGAAATCTTTTTAGTTTAAAGGGCTAGCTACTAAGATAAAACAGAAGTATGCCAAACATTCTTTCAACTCCATAAAAAAATCCACAAAGCAGGCTTACTGTAGCACTGCAAAAAACTTTTACACAGATTTATCTCTGTATTTGCAACTGACATCAGCTTCTCTTGAACTCATATGACAGTTAACAGCTAGCTAGCTGGCTTACACCTTGGCACCCTGTCAGTGATGCAATGCCTAATGGCTCATTTATGCTGTAATATGTAGTTTATACAGTTCATAGCAACAAGGCAGTCAATTCCAGCACTCTGTGAGCATAAGGCAGAGAAACTAATCCTACATAGGACACCAGTCTGTCACAGGATTCACACACGGGCATTCTTGATCAACACCAGTTCACCTGTAAAATGTTTATTTGTCATAGGGAGAAACCGGAGTGCTTGACAAAACCGATCATGGAGGATGTGCAGACTCCACACAGAAGACAACAGTGTCAGGAACCAAAATGAAAAACTAACTGTTTCCTAAAGGAAAGCAAAAGAAGATTGATATAGTGTGGACCTGAAAGGGAACTCTAAAGCCAGAGCTGAAGTTCCCATCCAGAAGCAATCACTTAGCTGTTCAAACTGCAGTTTCAGTTCTGCAGTGGCAATTGGGATCTGTGTAAAAATGTCGTTGCATATAGACTGTACTCTAAAATTTTCAACTTTTAGGATGCTATCAGTACAGCAATAGGGATTACAATAAAGAAATCTAGTCGTATTAATGGGGAGAGAAGTCAAAACCAATACTGTTAATAGGGTAGAAAGACCTGCCAAATAACTGGGTATTGCTTCATTATTTAAAACATTGTTTTAGATGTAGAATACCTGTTGTATTTTATACTGTTGCTGCTTTGTAAATGGGGCATAAGTGAAATATCTATTTTAGATGAAGTCTGATGATGTTATGATTTATCAGAAGTAGGCACTAAGTTAGCAGAAGTGCTTTGAAGCAATGACGTATTCGGGCAGCTTCTACCTATCTATTCATCAATCTGTATATCAACCTGCCTGTCCAATAATCTATTTACCTATATGTGTGTCTACCTATCACCTTACATATGTCTCTACCTACATATCTATCTGTCTGGCTATCTAAGAACTTATATCCTACCCATCCAGCTATCTATCTATCTACCCACCTAGCCACATTCCTACACACCTAACTAGCTGCCTATCTACCTTTGTATCTAGGCAACTATCTCATAGATCTCTGTTTTCCCCTATTAACTAGCCAGCTATTTATGTTTTTGACCAGGTAATAGTGGTCAGAGTCAACATTTTACCCTTCTGTCTTTGTTGTAAGTTTGTCCTTGAGACAGTGGAACACATTTCTAATTCTGACATTTTTTGATTTCTCATATTACTGCATACAGCTGGTTAAGGAATTGAAGAAGAGCAATCACTAAAGTCTAAGATAGAAATAAATCATATCATGTTATGACAGATGTGGGACTGAGTTAATGAAGCCTGGGGAGGGTGGGAACTTATATATATCATATTATAACAATAAAAAGGAAGATGAATCTGATGTTTGCAGTGGCGGCTGGTGACTTCAAATCAAAGGGGGGCTGCAGGAGACAGCTGAATGGGTGGAGCCAATGGGAAGGGGTGCGGGCAACTAGAAAGGTGAGGAGCTATGCTCAAAACCACAAAAATTGGAACTTCAATTAAATACGCTGCCCTGGGTGCCAAACCATCATTATGAGAGTCCAATCAAGACAAAATGAAGTGCAGAAGAAAAAAATATTTCAATGCATTGACTGCATGACAGCTTACTTAATATCTAGATGGAAACAAAAAGGTTGTGAGGCATGAAAAAATAAATTACTTTTTAAATGCATTACTGGAATGCCAGTCAAAATCAAGTATAAGAAAAACAAGCAGCACTCAACTCAAACCACTTCTCTTTGCACTGCAGTTCTAATTATAATTTATATTCAGCTTTATAAAAGTATCAGGTAACATGCTGAAAGTAGCAATCTCTGTGATACCCCCACTTGTAAAAATGTTTCTTATCCAAAAAAGACCTGCTGCCTGGCAACAGCTGTCTACTTGTTTCATGGGGAAAACATGATCAAAGTAAAAAATGAACAGCAAACAAGAAACAAGCTCAAAATAAATTGCCTAAAGGATTACTGCACAGGTTATGGACCACACATGTTAGATTGGCATTCTGTTTAATTTGCAGTTAAAGCCTGCAAAGATGACTGCAAGTCTCCAACAAAGGTACTGAGCTTCTTAAAATACTGTAATCATGTCCTTTATTACAAATACTGTCATATGCATTTCAATACCCAAGGCTTATACGTTATCTAGTTATGTAAGTATTCTCTGCATGGCAACAACAAAAAGGCTTTCAGTGTTGGTAATTCTTTAACAGTATGCTTATTAAAGCTTGCTTGCATCTTACAATCTCAGACAAGCTTACCTGATGGTTATGAAAGCATTGCTACTTAAACACAGAGCAACAGGCACTTTCTGAATAATAAGAAGCATAAATCAACAGTACAGAAATATGACAGAAAACCAGAACATTCTGCAAAAATCAAGCGAGGACAGATGAAAAGCCACTGTAGCATTTGTGTCTACCTTGGATGGGGGGATACTCTGTGCACTTACACTGCATAACTGCTCCTTGCCTTGCTTGGACACATCCAGAGTCATTGCATGGGGGAGTGGGGTGCAACAAGTATGTCACAATTTGAAATGTCTCTGGCTGACTGTGATGGCCCTGACACGTGTCATACCTCTCAACCTCAAAGCAAGAAATCTGGACAAAGCCATACATAGAAGTGGGACAAAGGCCCAAAAATAAGGGCAATATTTAAATATTGCTCTTATAAACTTTCTAATAGAATAGTAGGTCTTGCAATAGTATGAATTTTCTGAAGGTTATGAAATCTGAAACCCAAATGTCTGTCATTATTTTCTAACTTCAATCTTTAATGATTTGCCACTAATTTGCCAGAAAACCACAATTTCATGACAAATGGACCAAAAATGTGATGCAAAAATATAAAATAGCCACACAATACAGCTGGGAACCTGTCAAAGAAGGGACACTTTTTCAATATTAGTACTGTTAACTTGAGCAGCTGACAAAATAAACAAATCCACATGCGTTTCTGAAATAAATGTAATCTGTAACTCTGATTATTACAGTTATTTATTAATTGTAAACCCTCCACGTTTTCTTCTAAAATTGCCATTTTGCAGAGGGATTATTAGAGGGAGAGCAACATTTTGAGCCAAAATCAGGGACAGTTTAGAGGTTTGGATATGTCTAATTCTATAAAACAATTTATTTGCACATATCTCTCAACCAGTTAATGCAGGAAATCTGGACAAGGCCAAATATATTGGGGGAACATATAAGCAGTATTAAAAATTGCTCTTGTATAAATTTAGTTGATAGAAAAACGGGTCTTGCTTTAGCATGCATTTTTCTGAAGGTTATGAAGTCTGAAACTCAATGTCTGTCCTTATTTAGTGACTTAATTCCTAAATGATTTGCCAGAAAATCACAAATTTTATGAGGAACAAACCAAAAATAAGAAGCAAAAATTTTATGAGGAATAAACCAAAAGTAAGAAGCAAAAATCTATTCATTCTATGAAAATCTGGACAGTTGAGAGGTATAGTTCAGCTGGGGCTGTCTTTGAGTTTGCCGCCCTTCCCCCTCACAAAATCATGGTTGAATGAAGCCTCTCCCATGCAGCCATTCTAATGTCCCATTACTTGGCTATTTTGCCCCATTTACCATCAACACTGTAATGTGTATACTGCTTTACTTCTACGATGATTTGGATTTCATTTGAAGGTTTTATTTTGCATTTTATAGCGTAAAGACTAAGACATCTGCTAAACAAAGCAATGCAGTCTCACAATGAAAATAGACCTAGCATTAAAACTTCTCTGCCCTTGAAACTCACATTCATTAAAATAGCATTGAAATCCACATTCAAAGAAAATACATTTGGCTAGTATAAAGATTAACTTTGGACTGTTTTCAAATGATAGCCCCCTTGCACACAAAACATACATGTCTTGTGTGATACATCTTCCTGATTGTATTAAATTACATTCCTTGCATAATAAAGTATAGTTGTTAGACGGTGTTTTAAATTTATTGTTTTGAACATTTTTCCAGTAAACAATGAAACAAAATGCATGCACTGGTAATGACAAAGCTGCCCAACTTGAGAACATTTCCATCATAAAAGTTTACTCAAACTTCTACAATCCACTAGTATCAGTAAATATGCACAATCTCTGCAGAAGTACAAGTCATCTAAATAATTCCACATTAAAAAGATCTGTAACTAATGATGAGGTTGCTGCTAGCAAACAACTTTATGTTTCATTGTTTCATCTACAAATAAAGTGTCTGTTGCCCTTGAGGAATAAATTGCCTATGTTACATTAAAAAAATGATAAGCTAGTAATATTGCAATAGGGAATGGATGGCAAACTGACAACAGGTTCATAGTTACTAGGTATCTTTACCAAAGAGGACATTCTCAGTATGGCAGCATCCACCCCCTGTGGGAGTAGAACTCACAGCCTTCTGCATCAAGAGCAAGTATACTACCTGTTTTTCTATTGACAATGCAAGCAGACTCAGCATAAGCAGCACTAAACTTCTCTTCCCCTGCAGCTGTCAGCTCCTTGTAAAATCTACTCAACACTCAACTGTATCTCTCAACTTCGCAGCACAAAAAATCTGGAAAAAGCCAAAATTTAGGGCCTATATTAAATCAGCGAATGCTTAAAAAAGTGAATGCTGATTTACTGACCCCATGTAAGTGAAAGCTTACAATCCCGAACACTTAGAACAGCGATTTTTCCCCAGGGAAAAAAAAATGCTTTTCCAAAAAGGAAAAAAACTTTAAAACATTACATAAAGTGGGGGGCTTCACCCTGACACCCCCAACATGGGGGGGCTGTGTCCCCCACACACCCCTACTTAAACAGACCAACTCTGAGATCACACTACGGTGATGAAAATGGCAAAATAACGAAGGCTGCTAAGCGATTTTTTTTCCCAGGGAAAGAATTTGTTTATATGCTGTTTTGGTATTTTGCCATTTCGTGCTTCCAAGTTCGATCAAGATGCATTTGAAAGAATGCATCTTCGATCACATAATAGGGAACAAAATTTATTGGGGGGGGACAAAAGCCCAAAAACCAGGGAGACATTTTAAACATTGCTTGTATAGTCTTGGAAAGTTGCTAGAATAATATGCTGTATTACCACCATACATTTCACTGCCAAGTCTTGAACCCTGGACCCTGTGCATAACAGTCAGAACAACATACCACTATGCCAAATCCGCTGTTTTGTGAAAGAGAGGAAGACTGAAACTTAAATGGCAACTATTTAGTGAATTCAGTTCTCACCATAGCTGTCAACCTCTTAGCACAAAACACCTGGACAAAGCCAGTAATGGGGGAATACAGCACTCAAACATATTCCGTAAATTCAGTTCTCACCATAGCTCTCAACCTTAGCACAACAAACCTGGACAAAGCTAATAATGGGGGAATACAGTCCCAAAAATAGAGACAAATTTCAAATATTCATCTTATAAACTTAGAAAATTGCTAACATAAAAGGTTTTGTGTTACTATGTACTTTCTGAAGAATATGAAGTCTGAAATTCAAATGCCTGTCAATTTTATTTGTTTAACATTTGTTAACCAGGAAAGTCAGACTTGGAAACAAAAGCCAATTTATCAGCAGAGGCCCAGTGAGAAATACTGCAGATATGTCTTTGGAACATGGGAGAACATCAGAGCAAACCCACACAAACACAGGAAGGACATGCATACTCCAAACAGAAGTCACCCCAGTCAATAATCAAACCAGAGAACCTCTAGTTGTGAGGTAACAATGCTATCACTGCACCACTGCACCATCAACTATTGAAGGAATTAAACATTCAGGAAACCACAGATTTTATGGGAACAGAATAAAACAAAATATGAGGCAACAATCTGAAAATGTTTCACAAATTATGGTGGCTAGGGAATTCAGGCTCTTGTTACCTGCACCCAAGGTACAGGGTACAAGCCCGAGATATTCTCTAACTACCAGGCATCCTGAGCTCTGTCTAGCCACCAGTATAAATCAACTGAGGCATTACACACACACTGTACCTGCAATAATGATAAAATATACACCTTCCAGCAATAATGATAAAATCCACAGCTTCATCCTGAGTATTTTGGCTGTCTGCATTCGTGCTGAAATGCACACTTTTGGTTTCCCGGCTCTTGTTCATTCCTTCCTGTTTGCAAACATTGCAAGACTGCTGACCTTGCAGTCCAGTCCCCTTCCAGTCTAAAGGTTAGCACCGCATAGACTTCTGGGGCATCAGTAGTCTGCTGCCTTCTTCCTGAATCCAGACTGGTAAGGCAGCAGTCCGGATTCACTTTCTATGGGCAGTTTAGAAGGATTTGTAGGATTGTACCATTCTGGTTCACAGCTGGGGGGGCTGTAGTCCTGGAGTCCAATACCACGAACTGCCACTGGATGTTTGGTATAAAAAGTCCAACTTAAAAAACAAAGCACAGACCACACTAAAATATCAAGAGAAACTGCAGTCAACTTTAAGTGTACTAAAACTTTACTATTTCCACTTTTCATCCATAAGCCACATTCAATTGATCAGTAAGACAATTAAGAATTTCCTAAAGCAGAATCATAACAAGCCATACAAAAACATAATTTGAACATTCATTAAAATGCATTGGCCAACAGTTAAATTGCTGTACATACTTTGATAATAATGAATACAAGCAAGTTAAAAAATATATATCTATAAATAGCATATACAAAATGTATAAATAACACACACAAAATATAAATACTATAAATAAAATGTATGTGTGTGATAAAAATATATTTAATATGAAAAATTGTATATACTTTGTTTCTAACTACTGCCACTGTTAATTCTGAGCCTACTATCCTTTAGAAAACAATATTAATAACCTAGTTCAAGCCTGGGAATTCATAAGCTTTCAAACTAATCTGGCAGAGTATTATGAAGAAGCTGAAAATTATGACATCATATATGGAATTAGTTCATGTTCTTAAAAATTATTAAAATGTCATATAGGTCAACCTAGCAGAAGTAGGGCTTAAACTAGGATGGAATTGGATACCGCAGCAGCATTGTCTATTCTTTCTGTTACTAATTGTAAGGGAATATTCCTGAGGGTTACAACTGAGAAAAAATATCACAATGGTTAAAGCCAGATCCAGGAAGAAAGTGGTGCAAATGGCAAAATCAATGTACCAGTAGTTTATGTACATGTGCAGTGCTTTGTGATATATAATGCTTTGGGATAAAGGGCCATAATAAAAACTGATTTGACTTGAATTGCTTATAATGTAAACACAGAGGTTACATTTGTATGTACTGTTCAGGCAGTCCAGCACTAGCTGGAAGAGAGTAGACATAGAACATGAAACGAAACTTATACTCTAGTAACACAATATGTGTGTCATCCTAAAATGGCAGTAACAATGTTAAAGGTGAGAACTATCACATCTCCTGGCAGAAGAAATACATTTTAATTCAAAGAATAGAAACCCTTGAGATGCATTAAGGGGAAGGCTGAGCTAGCACACAATGCCATTCAAAGGTTTGAGAAACCTCAGAAAATGCCACTTACCCTTAGGTCCAATGCATATCTGAAGTTTATTGGCTTGAGAGAGGGAGTGAGAGAGCAGAATGTTATCAAAATAGAATGGACTAAATGAGCCATGTGCATATTGCCTCTCATAAAGAAGAGAAAGAAGAACTAAGAATTATAGAGAGCCAATAATGTCAGACGTAAGGTTTGTGCAAACATTGACATTCTAATAATTCTCTAAATAAATTAGGATCATAAGAAGTTACGAGGCTATTTGCTCTGACAACCTTATAAGCCTAGCCACAAATTTACCCCATGTTCCAACAAGTCAGCCCCTGATGCCCTTGTCCAGCAAGGACACTGCTGAAATCCTAGGAGTGTCAAAGTAATATTTTAAAACTACTCCTAACTGTGTATCTTTATCACTCATTATTTTTGCCTTTGTTTCTATTTCTTGAACAAAGAATTTGAGAACTACATCTTAATCATCTATTTTCATCCAAGATAGTACCAGTTGGCTGTCTTGGTCAAATTTATTTCTGCTTTATGTCTTCCAAATTTCATTGAACTCTCATTTTTAACTTGCCAAGGTCTCTTGATTTCATGTCATCAGATTCATTATGCCAAATTATTCCTATTGCAAGATATTTCACCATTAGTCTTCTGATTGCTAAAATGTTGCTACATTGTTACAACTTAGCAAACTGTTATATTACAAACAGACTCCCAAATTTTACTGCTGGTTTTAATGGAGTTCAGTACTGGATAATTCTTTTGTTTTTGTGATTAATGACTTCACCGACTGATTATTTTGTGGCTTTCATTTGAAGATGTATTTTGAATAGTCTGCAGAACTGCTGTGTGTTAAATAAATAAATTAATAAATAAATAAATACATTTTGTCTGAGTGCCTTAGACAGGGTGTAGTCCAATGACTTTGGAGATGTGTAGGCCTTTTGAATGCAATCCAACTTTTTCAATTGCTTTGCAAGTGTGAATAGTGGAGCACTCATTCCTGTATGCCCCAACAACACTATGTGACCAAGATTGTAACCAAGCCATGACAAATAACTAAGGCTGCATATATAAAGTACTGGGTAGATCACTGCATATCACAAAATATTCCATAAGGTCACATGATACCGCACAACAGAAGAATAACCCATTTTGCTCCTAAAATCTAGAAAACATCAGCAATGGTGTTCTAGAGGCTCAGCCAGAACTCAAAAACAGCAAACAATATAAACAACGAGAGTTACATGAAGCTTTGATATAAAAAATACCTTCATGGCAAAGAGAGCCTCATAGGAGCTATCCTGAATACATAAGAAAAACACCAATAAGAATGGAGGATATATGGTGAACTGAAAAGGAAATTTATTATGGCAGTTACACTTTGTGGGTTACTACCCTTTCTGGATCAAAATTACCCTTAGGGAGCATATTTGATGAACACTCCCACCCCTGTATGAGCATACCCATCCCTCTCTGCCAGCATCTTAGATGCCCAAGCTGCTAATCAAACCCAGGTGACCTGGGAAGTAGTTACGGCTTTATCTCTCTACACTACAGCAGTGGCCCATGAATACAAAATTGTTAAGCAACATTCTTACCACTAAATATATTTATTTACAAATCAGACTCTGATCTGTTATCAAGATGAATATAGCTTTTAAAAACAAATAAATTGTAAATGAATAGGAAACTACGGCCCTAGTTTTTCTCACCTCCACAAAGCCACACAATCTGGGGAAAGCCAAGTCATCATCTCAAATTACTCTAATGCATGGGTGCAAGTAAGAACAAATAAATAATTAGCCAGAAACAACGATAGGTATGCCAGTAGGGTGGATCAAACTGTTCATCTGAGAAACTAAGTATACCATATAAGGATATTCAAAGAGTATTCAAAGTCTATTCCAAAGCTGCTATAAATGTATAGAAGGCAAAGTATAATTTGGGACTCTGGACTGGGAAGTTTGTGAAGTTAAAAATTGAAAACACTAAAATGATAGATACACCAAATGTGATTTATGTGGCAAAACAATGATGCACTGTCAGATTAGAGACATTGCCTGTATACAGCTAACAAAATCAGGCTACAACTTTAGTACATTATAGAGCACAGATTAGAATTGCCAAATGCTGATTCCAACCTTATACAGTCCAAAGTCCACATTCATGGGGATGAAGACAATACCAACTCCCAGCTCTCCCTACTACCCCTGACTAAATGACCAATAAGGGTTGAATTCATTCAACCAAAGAGGGTATTAGGAAAAGCTTAGCCCACAGAATACATCTAAAATAAGATAGAATAAAAAGAAGAAAGTGGGAAGGTACAGGAGAGGGCAACAATAATAAATAATGAAAAAGTTAAGGAAATTATCCTCTCCTAGTCTATGATTTGTTCAGTGACTGTCTTTCTAGTATCCAAACACAGATGAAAAAATCCTTTACATATTTTAATACAGTAGCAGGTCTCCAAAAAAGATGATTGCAACACTATGCAGAATTGGCCAGATGCACAGGTGTCAACAATCCAGCTCATAATAATGTCTACATCCACTTTAATCTATGATGTCATCGATGATGTCATGTGATACATAGCAGATGAACATTGAGTTGTAATATTCTGTAAGAAATGAAGATAGCTGCACACATGAAATAGTCATCTTCATAATCAGTGACAGGATGTCAATGAATCAATGCTTATTCCCAGGTCATTCTCCTGACTGAAGTAATCAGAATTGTCACTAAAACTGATAACAGGGACCCTTAATTAGATCAGCTAGTGAAATGTAAAAGAGTAGAATTCATGTTGCAAATCAGTTCAAACATGAACAGCGTGTCAAAGGAGAGCTATTAGAAGTAATGAGGGAAAAACATTGCATGTTCTTTCTTACCCTCAAGCAACGGTGTTACTTACCAAAGGATATATCATAGAGAGAGGGAGAGACTATACCTATTAATTACCCTATATCTTGGTAACCTATCTGAAGCAATGCTACATACATATCAATGCAGAACAAATATGTTTTTGGGAAATGCAATGGTCTCTTTATAAAATGACTGAAGAAAATTACTCCGTTGAATGAAAGCCAACATTGTTTGCTGAAATGAGATGTATTCAAAAATACATAAATGATAAGATACAAGTTTCAGTCTTGTTTTCTCCTTTAGCCTTCATTTCAGAATTTCAGACTGCGCAATAGATTACATGACATATGTGTATGCATATTTATATTATGTATATGTGTATATATACATATGTATTGATATATGCATGTACAGTGGATATAAAAAGTGTACACACCCCTGTTAAAATGCCAGATAGTTGTGATATAAAAAATGAGATCGCAATAATCATTTCAAAACTTTTCCCACATTTAATGTGACCTATAACTATCACAATTCAATTGAAAAACAAACAAATCTGTTAAGGGAAAAAATATAAAAAAATAAAAAATGTACACTACCCCGGTTGCATAAGTGTGCACACCATCAGACTAATACTTTGCTGAAGCACCTTTTGATTTAATTACAGCATTCAATCTTTTTGAGTAGGAGTCTATCAGCATGACACATCTTGATTTGGCAATATTTGCCCACTCTTCCTTGCAAAAGCACTTCAAATTTGTCAGATTGTGAGGGCATCTCGTGGGCACAGCCCTCTTCAGGTCATCCCATAGATTTTCTATTGGAATTAGGTCTGGGCTCTGGCTGGGCCATTCCAATACTTTAATTTTCTTCTGGTGAAGCCATTCTTTTGTACACTTTTTATAGCCACTGTACACACACACACACACACACACTTACACACATATATATATATATATATATATATATATATATATATATATATATATATATATATATATATATATATATAATCACACACACACACACACACACACACACACACACATTGTGTGTGTGTGTGTGTGTGTGTGTGTGTGTCCACTTCACATGACTGAAAACACAATATCCTGAAATTCATCTACTCATTTGACTGACTCCACAATCATGAATGTTCAAAATACTGAAAACTCATTTGACTGTATTTTAGAATACTGAAAGATTGCAATGCTGAATTGCAAAATATAAAATGGCAGTGTGTACAGTACTATAAGGTAAGTGAAGGGTATATGCCCTGTTTCCCACTGTAGTGTGATCCTGGAGTTAGTATATATAGCATGGGGGTGTGGGGGGTGTAGCTCCCCACATTCGGGGGTGTGGAGGGCAAAGTTTGGTTTTATATCATCCAATGTCTGTTAATAAGGTAAGTGTTTTTTTAATTTTGGAAAGAGTTAGTCATTGGTGCTGTGTTTTAAGTGTGCATGTTTTCTTTAAATAGTTTCTATTTGGTGAGATGAATTGTTGGTGATATATGAGCGGTTTATTTGGTATTGTAAACCTAGGTTTTGTGAATGTTAATGTTATTTCTGACAAAATGATTGGTATTCAAGGATCTGTGCATATTCTGTTATGTTAAGCAATTCACAAATGAAGGGAAATACACATCATGTCTATGATTTCACATTTTGCATTTTGCAATTCAGCATTGTAAGCTTTCAGTATTCTGAAATTCAGTCGAATGAGTTTTCATTATTTTGAACACTCGTAATTGTGTAGTCGGTGAAATGAATTTCAGTATTTTGAGCTTTCAGTCACGTGAAGTGGACCCATGTACATATATATATATATATATATCTATATATATATATATATATATATATATATCTATATCAAAAAACCAGAAAACACCAAATGATAAAAACGTGTATAAATTCCAAAACTTCCCCAATGTGATGCAGCAAACTGTGAGCAAATTCTTCAATTCTTCATCTATCATTCAATAAGAAACAAATAATCCAACAGCGAACTAATAAAACACAAGTATTTAATGAATGTAAGCGCTTTCACAGATTCAGTGCTCCGCTTCATCAGACATCAAGAGCAGAAAAAATCAGTATGTTTAAATACCTTCTCACTTAGCTCATAGTCAGTCAAACAATTAAACAATTAAGTACTGAATTAATTAAGAAGTTGCTTACCAAATACTAACCAGTCTGTATATAAAGCTATAAAACACAATACTTTTAAAGTTAAAAGTTGAAAAGAGTTAAAAATGATTTCATACATACAATTTCAAATACATGAGTTAAACAAAAGGAGACATCAGCACTGAGACTGAGAGAATAGAAGTAGATTAGATTCTTAGATTGGGAGCTCATCGAGGGAGAGGCTTAAATGAAACTGTCTCTCTCCAGCCTATTCTCAAGAAGAGAAGACTTAAATGATTATTTGTAGTATAACTCATGTATTTGAAATTGTATGTATGAAATAATGTTTAACTCTTTTCAACTTTTAACTTTAAAAGTATTTAATAGTGTTTTATAGCTTTATATACAGACTGGTTAGTATTTGGTAAGAAACTTCTTAATTAATTCAGTACTTAATTGTTTAATTGTTTGACTGACTATGAGCTAAGTGAGAAGGTATATAAACATACTGATTTTTTCTGTTCTTGATGTCTGATGAAGCGGAACACTGAATCCATGAAAGCGCTTACATTCATTAAATACTTGTGTTTTATTAGTTCGCTGTTGGATTATTTGTTTCTTACTGAATGATAGATGAAGAATTGAAGAATTTGCTCACAGTTTGCTGCATCACATTGGGGAAGTTTTGGAAGCTCAAAGTTTCAAAACTTCGCACTTCATATGGATGAGACCATAAGATCGAAGTTTTGAAAATTCAAACGGTTTAAATGGAGATTGCTGTACAGCTCAGAATGAGAAATTTGCCATTCTCTTTACTGTAGTGTGATCTTGGAGTTAGTATGTTTAATAAGCAGGGGATGTAGGGGGGTGCTGCGGGTCTTGCCCCCCTGCATAAATGTTAAAAAAAATAGTTTTTATTTTTTTTTATTGAGGTTTGAACTTTCAAAACTGCGATGGTATGGATTGAACATATGAAGTTTGAAGTTTTGAGATATATATATATATATATATATATATATATATATATATATACACACACATATATATATATATATATATATATATATATATATATATATATATATATATATATATATATATATATATATATATATATATATATATATATATATATATATATATATATATATATATATATATATATATATATATATATATATATATATATATATATATATATATATATATATATATGGGTCTACTTTGATTCACTGAAAACTCATTTCACTGAATTTTATAGCTTTTATATTTATGAATCTCATTTCACCGAAATCTATCAATATAAAACTAGAAGTAGGTGGGGGGCTACATCCCCCACACCTCCCAATGGGAGGGGTGTGCCCACAACTCCCCCCTAACTATATATACCAACTCCAGGATCACACTACAGTGGGGAAAAGGGCATATATGTTTTATTTTCCCAACAGTACTTACATTAAGTGAAATGTGATTCAGTGAAATGAGTTTTCAGTGATTTCAGCTTTCAGCAATTTGGTGTGAGTGTTTTGAAATTCAGTGAAATGAGTTTTCAGTGAATCAAAGTAGATTTATATATATATATATATATATATATAGATTACCTACACAAGAGCGACAGCGCAAAACACTGACACCCACATAGCCGACACCACATGGTCGACAATCGAAACACCGAAAACGTAGTTACTGCACAAAAAAAGGAAAATACAATTTCCTTTGTTGTGCTAGTAGGGGGCCCTGCACCCCCCGTGGGGGGCTCAGACCCCCACACACCCCATAACTTTAATATATCAACTCTGAGATCGCACTACAGTGCAGGAATGGAAATCTTTCCATTCTGTACTACGGAGACATACCGTTTCCCCATTATCAGCATTTTGATTGCTGACCATGTGGTATTGGTTATTTGGGCTTCGGTCTTCTCAGCTGTCGTTCTTCTGTAAGGGACCCATATATATATATATATATATATATATATATATATATATATATATATATATATATATATTTGTATATATATATATGAGATTCTGAATTAAGCTAATGATCCCATTTATTTATAAGATTAGAGGACAACTGATTGATGGAACTTACATTGTATGCAGTTCTGATAATCAGAAAATGTTTGAAAGTTACATAAATCTGACTGTGTAAATGCAGTATAGAGAAGAACAAATACAGCTTTGTAATTGTTTTTTTTTATTATTTATTTACTTATTTATTTGCAGTTGTTTTACCAGGATAGTCCATTGGACCAAGGAACCCATTTCCAATGGATTCCTGGGGAGAAAAGCTCCAAGACAAGTTAAATTACAGTGAAATTTTACAGAGGAAAAATTCAAACAACTTTTGTATTTGGAAAGTACAGAAATATAAGGAGAAATATTGAAATGAATTATACAATTTCTAAAATAGGAATGAGTCTACTTGAATTTAGTTATACAATTACTAAAATAAGAATAAGTATACAGTGCAATTTATAAAATAAAGTAGTATGAGGACATTGCATTTAAAACCATTCATTTTCTAAAATAAAGCAGTAGGGGACAATAGATTTAGAAACATTCGTTATCTGAAATGGTGAAGTAGGAACAAAGTACAATTTCTACAGAAAGGTTGACACACAAAAGTACAAGTTCAGAAAATAAGAGTGACATCCAAAAGTACTGGTTCAGAAAATAAGAGTGACATTTTAAAGGTTTGTACATGTGAAAAAGCAGGAGTATAGCATTTCCTCAAGAGAAACAGTGGTGTTATGGGTGAAGTGAAATTATATTTGTATGGATATATTGTTGTACTTTACGGTTGTAATAGTCACTGTATTCCAGATTAATTACTGTTAGGGCTTACAAACTGCCTGTATTACTTTTGTACAACTATATTGTTCTCAGTGTACTTAATACATTGTCTGTATTTTCTATATGGCTCCCTTTATTTTTTTTGTTTATGTGAAACTTAGGTAGGATGGGAGCAGGAGCATATCCATTGTGAGACACGATGTGAGTGTAATGAGGTTTTGAATGAGGAAAGGTAGGAGATAGTGTGAATGGAGGAAGAAAGAGAGTTCCAGAGGTGGGCTATGGAGAAGGACAGTAGGTGGCTCCCAGCTGGACATGAGAGTTGCAGGTGATAGTGTGGTTGGAAGAAGGAAGAGAGTTCCAGAGGCATGCCAGGGAGAAGTATAGCAGGTTGTTCCCAGATGGACGTGAGGGTTTATGAAGTTTAATTAGGTTTTGGGAATTGGATCTCAAGTGTCAATTTGATATGTACATTTCAAAAGTATTAGCTAAGGAGAGGCAGAGATATGATTTATGGATGAGTTTATGAGCTTGGATAAGTTGGGTGTAAGTGAGGAAATTGGGTAGTTCTAGCCAGCTAAGTTGGTGAAGGGAATTACAGTGGTGGGAAGAGGATTTGTGACCGGCAGCAAACTTGGATATTTTGTTATAGCAGATTGCAAGTTTTGTTTTAAGGGAGGATTGCAGATTGGTAAAGATAGTTGCCCCATATAACAGGGATGGTATAAGGTATATATTAGCTAGTGAGATTCTAGTAGAGGGGAGATGAAACGTCTATGTCAGTAAAGCATAACTAGTTTTTTATGGGTTTTTTGATGTTGATTAGTAGATATTTATCGAATTTGAACTGGTCATCAATGAGTATTCCTAATAATTATGAATCAGAGACAATTTCAAGGGGAGTGTTGTTTTTGCTGGTAATAATGAATGACAGTTTGTCAAGAGGAGAGTTTTTGGTGGGGCTGAAAAGCACCAGTTTAGTTTTGGAAACATTTAGAGTCAGATGGTTTTCAAGCATCCATTGCTCAGTTGCAGAGAATGAGGCTTGAGTGAGATGTGTGAGATTTGTGAGGGAGAGGGAGGAAGAGATTATAGGAGAGTCATCTGTGTATTGAATAAGAGTGGAATTAGGGATGGCTTGATAGAAATCATTAATGAATATGTTGAATAATAGGGGGCCAAGAATGGAGCCTTGGGGGATGCCTGTTGGTGTATTGAGGAAGAGTGAGGAGGCCTTATTCCATTTTACTGCTTGTTGTCTATTTGTGAGGTAGCTTGAGAACCACTGGATGGTAGAAGGGGATAGGTTTAGTTTAGTGAGTTTGGTGAGGAGTAAGGTATGAGAAATAGTATTGTATGCCTTGGAGAGGTCTAGGAGAAGAGAGCATACAAAGTGACTGGAGTCACGGGCTTTACTGATTGTTTCAAGGAAGGAGAGGAGGGCTGTGGAGGTACTATGGCCTGGTCGAAAACCATGTTGTGTGGGGGTTAGAAGTTGGTTATTGATAAGATAGGGTAGAAGTTGTATGTGTACACACTTATTAAGCAATTTAGAAATAGGGGACAGAATACCGATTGGCTGAAAGTTTTGAATGTCATTATTGTTACCACCTTTATGGAGGGGTATAATGAAAGCTTTCTTCCAGAGTTAGGGGACCTGACTCTCTGAGATGGAACAATTGATAAGTATGCTAATTAGGGGGGCAATTGCTTCAGATGCTGCTTTTAAAAAGTAGGAGGGGATTTCATCGTGGGCATTTGAGCCTGATTTTATTTTAAGGAAAAGTTTTTTGATGGTACAAATAGAAATGGGATTGATAGTAAAAGGTGAGGGTTGTGAAGTTGGGGTGTTTAGGGAGGGAGAGGTAGGCTGGCAATGAGTTGCTGAGTTGTTAGAGAAGGCTGACATTAGTTTATTGGTGGTATCTATGAAAAAGGAGTTAAATTGGATTGCTAAGTCCATATCAGATGCATTTAGGTTAGGACATGGGTTTTCAGTTTTGCCTGGACTGAGGAGAGATCAGATTCCTTTCCAGAAAAGTTTGGGATTGGTATTGTGGTTAATTTGGAGGCTGGTAAAGTATGATCTGCGATCAGTAGCGATGAGCTTTTTGACTTTGTTACGTAGGCTTTTATATTTGGTGAGGATGGTGATGGTTTTATTTTTTTGATAACATGCCCAGGTTCTGTCACAGAGTCGCATGGTAGCTAAAATGTTTTTAGTTAGCCATGGGACTGGATTACTCTTGATCTGCTTAATTTTTAGTGGAGCAAATGAGTTTAGTAGGTTTAGAAAGGTGGTGGTAAAGTAGGTAAGAGCCTTGTCGAGTGGAAGGGTCTTTAAGGGGTTCCAATTTGTAGTTTTTAGTGTATATGTGAAAGTGTCTGGGTCAAAGTTTTTTAAGCAGCAAGTGGTGATATGGGAGTGGGTAAGTTGGACAGAAGAGGGGAGACGATGAGCGAATGTGGGGAAGTGGTCAGCTAGTGGGTTTGGAAGAATGCCACTGTTAGAGAAATTTTGAGGATGGGATACTAAGATCCAGTCTAAGATACTTCCATTGGTAAAGTTTTTTGTGGGTCTTGTGGTGAGAATGATTAACTGGGTTAAATTATATAAGTTAATATTAAGTGAGTTTGTGGGAGCTAGGATTGTGTCCCAGTTTATATTAACATCACCCAGGATTATAGTTTCAAGAGTGATATTAGAGGAGACCCATGATAGGATGTCTTCGAGGGTTGAGATGTTATCACCAGGGGGGATATAGAGAGAGATGACAAATATGAGTTTGTGCTTGTTTAGGTGTAATAGAGCAGGTATTAATTCTGCTTTACCAAAACTAGGGAGGGGTTTGGTGTGGGGAGTGACAAGGAGGGAGGCAGAGTATAACATTGCAACTCCAGCACCTTTTCTAGGAGTTCTGTCATTTCTTAGTATATGGTAGTTGGGTGGAAGCAGCTCAGAATCTTTTATGTGGGGCTTAAGCCAGGTTTCTGAAATTGAGAGACTATCTGGTTGATTATATAGGAGCCAGGCTTGTAGACTTGGGATTTTATTGCAAAGGCTTTGAGCATTAAGCACAGCGAAATGAAGGGATTTAGCAATTGGCTGAGAGGAATGAGGTAGCGGGGTTGGATGAGGACAGGAAGAGGGGCCAGGATTAGGGTGGATGTCTCCAGAGAGAAGGATAGAGATATAAGTTTGGGAGAGGTATTGTCCGAGGTAGTGTCGACTGATGCAATGAGAGATTTTTGTGGGTATATGGCTGAAATAGTTTATAGCTGTATTTGTGGTTAGAACTCTAAATAGGAAGAGAATGTAGGTGTTGAGGGGAAAGAGACAAGGGCATATATAGATGGACTCCTGTGTGTAGTTGTTGAGAATAGATGTAGTGGTATGGAATTGGGTGTTGTGTTTTAAATTTGTAGGTTGGGTTAGATAGTTTAGATAGGACTGGGTTATTATCATGAGTATTTGTATACAGATGGATTGAGTTTTGAGGGACATTGTTGCTGTTAAATATGGATGGAGGGGTATAATTTAGTTAGAACTTAGTTTATATTGCTGGGTAACGGTATACATTTAGAGTCAGATGGTTTTCAAGCATCCATTGCTCAGTTGCAGAGAATGAGGCTTGAGTGAGATGTGTGAGATTTGTGAGGGAGAGGGAGGAAGAGATTATAGGAGAGTCATCCGTGTATTGAATAAGAGTGGAATTAGGGATGGCTTGATAGAAATCATTAATGAATATGTTGAATAACAGGGGGCCAAGAATGGAGCCTTGGGGGATGCCTGTTGGTGTATTGAGGAAGGTTGAGGAGGCCTTATTCCATTTTACTGCTTGTTGTCTATTTGTGAGGTAGCTTGAGAACCACTGGATGGTGGAAGGGGATAGGTTTAGTTTAGTGAGTTTGGTGAGGAGTAAGGTATGAGAAATAGTATTGTATGCCTTGGAGAGGTCTAGGAGAAGAGAGCATACAAAGTGACTGGAGTCACGGGCTTTACTGATTGTTTCAAGGAAGGAGAGGAGGGCTGTGGAGGTACTATGGCCTGGTCGAAAACCATGTTGTGTGGGGGTTAGAAGTTGGTTATTGATAAGATAGGGTAGAAGTTGTATGTGTACACACTTATTAAGCAATTTAGAAATAGGGGACAGAATACCAATTGGCTGAAAGTTTTGAATGTCATTATTGTTACCACCTTTATGGAGAGGTATAATGAAAGCTTTCTTCCAGAGTTAGGGGACCTGACTCTCTGAGATGGAACAATTGATAAGTATGCTAATTAGGGGGGCAATTGCTTCAGATGCTGCTTTTAAAAAGTAGGAGGGGATTTCATCGGGGGCATTTGAGCCTGATTTTATTTTAAGGAAAAGTTTTTTGATGGTACAAATAGAAATGGGATTGATAGTAAAAGGTGAGGGTTGTGAAGTTGGAGTGTTTAGGGAGGGAGAGGTAGGCTGGCAATGAGTTGCTGAGTTGTTAGCGAAGGCTGACATTAGTTTATTGGTGGTATCTATGAAAAAGGAGTTAAATTGGATTGCTAAGTCCATATCAGATGCATTTAGGTTAGGACATGGGTTTTCAGTTTTGCCTGGACTGAGGAGAGATCAGATTCCTTTCCAGAAAAGTTTGGGATTGGTATTGTGGTTAATTTGGAGGCTGGTAAAGTATGACCTGCGATCAGTAGCGATGAGCTTTTTGACTTTGTTACGTAGGCTTTTATATTCGGTGAGGATGGTGATGGTTTTATTTTTTTGATAACATGCCCAGGTTCTGTCACAGAGTCGCATGGTAACTAAAGTGTTTTTAGTTAGCCATGGGACTAGATTACTCTTGATCTGCTTAATTTTTAGTGGAGCAAATGAGTTTAGTAGGTTTAGAAAGGTGGTGTTAAAGTAGGTAAGAGCCTTGTCGAGTGGAAGGGTCTTTAAGGGGTTCCAATTTATAGTTTTTAGTGTATATGTGAAAGTGTCTGGGTCAAAGTTTTTTAAGCAGCGAGTGGTGATATGGGAGTGGGTAAGTTGGACAGAAGAGGGGAGACGATGAGCGAATGTGGGGAAGTGGTCAGCTAGTGGGTTTGGAAGAATGCCACTGTTAGAGAAATTTTGAGGATGGGATACTAAGATCCAGTCTAAGATACTTCCATTGGTAAAGTTTTTTGTGGGTCTTGTGGTGAGAATGATTAACTGGGTTAAATTATATAAGTTAATATTAAGTGAGTTTGTGGGAGCTAGGATTGTGTCCCAGTTTATATTAACATCACCCAGGATTATAGTTTCATGAGTGATATTAGAGGACACCCATGATAGAATGTCTTCGAGGGTTGAGATGTTATCACCAGGGGGGGATATAGAGAGAGATGACAAATATGAGTTTGTGCTTGTTTAGGTGTAATAGAGCAGGTATCAGTTCTGCTTTACCAAAACTAGGGAGGGGTTTGGTGTGGGGAGTGACAAGGAGGGAGGCAGAGTATAACATTGCAACCCCAGCATCTTTTCTAGGAGTTCTGTCATTTCTTAGTATATGGTAGTTGGGTGGAAGCAGCTCAGAATCTTTTATGTGGGGCTTAAGCCAGGTTTCTGAAATTGAGAGACTATCTGGTTGATTATATAGGAGCCAGGCTTGTAGACTTGGGATTTTATTGCAAAGGCTTTGAGCATTAAGCACAGCGAAATGAAGGGATTTAGCAATTGGCTGAGAGGAATGAGGTAGCGGGGTTGGATGAGGACAGGAAGTGGGGCCAGGATTAGGGTGGATGTCTCCAGAGAGAAGGATAGAGATATAAGTTTGGGAGAGGTATTGTCCGAGGTAGTGTCGACTGATGCAATGAGAGATTTTTGTGGGTATATGGCTGAAATAGTTTATAGTTGTATTTGTGGTTAGAACTCTAAATAGGAAGAGAATGTAGGTGTTGAGGGGAAAGAGACAAGGGGATATATAGATGGACTCCTGTGTGTAGTTGTTGAGAATAGATGTAGTGGTATGGAACTGGGTGTTGTGTTTTAAATTTGTAGGTTGGGTTAGATAGTTTAGATAGGACTGGGTTATTATCATGAGTATTTGTATACAGATGGATTGAGTTTTGAGGGACATTGTTGCTGTTAAATATGGATGGAGGGGTATAATTTAGTTAGAACTTAGTTTATATTGCTGGGTAAGTGTTTATGGGTGTATCAGAGACTCAGAGGGAGAGGATAGCCTTTTTAAGACTTTTTGTGGGGGAGGGGATTTACAAAATGATTTGATTGGGCTGTATGAGAGATGGGAGTGGCTAAACAAGTATAAATATAGAGACCCTGGGGTGGGTGGAAATTAGGGTAGGGCAGAAGAGGGGAGTGAGCCCGCAGGGTGAACGAAGCGGGTAGAGCAGGAGGGTGGAAGAGCTAGAGAGAAAAACAATCAGTAGCAGTTAAAAAGGCTACCGCTGAGGGGTAAGTGTTGAGATACAGAGCTAGCTTAAAGTGTAGAGAGAGAGAGTGTTAAGGATAGGAAAAAAAGATTGTGACATATGTCAGAGAAGAAAACAGGATGGAGAACAGAGAATAAAGGGTTTGACTTCAGTATTAGTCAGTGGGAGCAAAGATTACTTTGAAAAAGTATATATTTAGGGTGTGTAGTGCCACTTAGTGGTGAAAAGAGAAAATGGCAATGGGGAAGGAATACTACTTAAACAGAGTTGGATGGGCACTAAGAGAGATTAGGTGAAACATGGCCAAGGTGTGTAAGTGGGCTATGGTCAACGGCTTTCACGCTGAGGCAAGTTGGAGCACACACAAGTTAATCAATCAAACAATGAGAGCTGGCAAAAAAAGGTAGTGTTAGACTACATACACAGAGCCTTCTTTAGTGAGGAAGGGAGCTTTAAGTGGAGGAGCGTCTTTTCAGGTTAGCAGGGAATAGAGTTCCATTTAGGGTAGGTGCTGTTTAATTATTGCTTAATTCTTTACCCAGACAAAGAGGGACCACCCGGTAGTAGGCTGTAAAAAAAAAAAAAAGACAGGACATAATCTTAGGGTCAGAAAGAATAAGGGAGGTATAGAAGGAGAGGATAGGGCAATGAGGTGAAAAAGTTACACTAGGCAGGGAGAACAACAGTAAAATACAGTATATATACCAGTATGAAGGAGGGCCATCCAGAGTGATAAGTATGAGTACCAAGGCAGCAGTAGTTAAGAAATAATAGGTAACAAAAGAGTAAGAGCAGCTTCAGAAGTGCTAGGTATGTGCAGATTACATAAAAGAAAAACATTTGTCCTGCACAATTCTTAATATGCTGTACGAGCATCACACTTTAACTTAAAAGACAATTTAGCAGGCTAAATCCCTGTGAAGGAAGAAAAGAAAAACCTTGCAGGCTTATCATTACAGTCACAACAGTAAGCTGCTAAATTCATGAGAAAGAGAGGAAAGACCAAAAATGTTACAGGCTTATCATTTCTGTTGCAACAGTACACTGCTAGACATTTAAATATAGCATGTCTGCTAGAAAGCACACTATTTCATCAAGTTAAATTGCTCAGGAACTAAGCAAAACCTAGCAGAACATAGCCCAACCATAGTACTGTAAGTGATATTCCAACACAGATATGTATCGCTACTGGGTAAAGCGTGTCTGTTAGAGAGCTTCGCTTTAGTTGATTTCTGAACGTAGCAAAAGCATAATACTATATATAATATTACAATACAAATGCGTGTCACTACTGTGTACAGAGTGTGTGCTAGAAATCATGCTGTAACATCAAATTACTTTCCCTTGAACTAAGCAAATCTAGCTGAGCATAGCTAACACATAATACTTAAAATATTAAAATACTGATATATATCGCTACTACATATTGCATGTCTTCAGTAAAGCACGCTTTAATATCACGTTAACTGCCCTGCTACTAAAAACACCCTAGCAGAGCGTAGCCAGAATATAATACTTAAAAAATATTACAGTGTTCTTTCACTTGTAAATTATGTAGCAGGACAGAAATTAAGCAGGGTCAATTTATACTAGATATTACAAAGCATGAATGAAGATACATTTAGTGATAGCTAAAGCATAAAGCGTGTCTGCTAAATGGCATGCTAACAACCTAAACTGGCCTAGAAACAAGTAACCTGGAAAATCATAGCATAAATTAATCAGTTAACAAATGATATACAGTGTTCTTCGCTTACCTGGAGGCGAGATGAGCAGCCAGACCACAGGGCCATATGGAGGAGATGGTGTACACACCAGGATGGATATAGAGGATTTAAAAATGGTGTCACATGCACTTCCCACAAGAAATAACTTTTGGGAGGAAGTTGGCTAGTGGGCGGTGATAAGAGGGGAGGTGAGAGGAATAGAGCAGGAGAGTGGTAGGAAAAGAGCCAGGGGGTGGAAGAGCTAGAGAGAAAAACAATCAGTAGCAGTTAAAAAGGTTACAGCTGAAGGGTAAGTGCTGAGATACAGAGCTAGCTTAAAGTGTAGAGAGAGAGAGTGTTAAGGACAGGAGAAAAAGATAGTGAAGTATGTCAGAGAAGAAAACAGGATGGAGAACAGAGAGTAAAGGGTATGACTTCAGTATTAGCCAGTGGGAGAGAAGATTACTTAGAAAAAAGATATTTAGGGTGTGTAGTGCCACCTAGAGACGACAAGAGAAAATGGCAATGGGGAAGTAATACTACTTAAATAGAGTTGGATAGGCACTAGGAGAGATTAGGTGGAACTGGGCCAAGGTGTGCAAGCGGGCTATGGTCGGCTGCTTTCACGCTGAGGCAAGTTGGAGCAAGCATAAGTTAATCAATCAAGCAATGAGAGCTGGCAAAAAAGGTAGTGTTAGACTACATACACAGGGCCTTCTTTAGTTAGGAGATAGCTGCACTGAAGGGAGTTTTGAGTGGAGGAGCGTCTTCTCAGGTTAGTAGGGAATAGTGTTCTGTTTAGGGTAGTTGCAGTTTAATTATTGATTAATTCTTTACCCGGACAAAGAGGGAGCACCCGGTAGTAGGACAGAGCCTTCTTTAGTGAGGAGATAGCCGCACTGAAGGGAGCTTTGAGTGGAGGAGGGTCTTCTAAAGTTAGCAGGGAATAGTGTTCACTTTAGGGTAGTTGCTGTTTAATTACTGATTAATTCTTTACCCGGACAAAGAGGGAGCACCCGGAAGTAGGCGGGAGGCGCGACGAGCAGCCAGAAAACAAGGCCGTTTGGAGGAAATGGTGCATGCACTAGGATGGGTATAGAGGTTTTTTCAGGGTGACAGGTCTCCATGCATCCCACATGTGGCTAACATAGCCCAAACACCCCCGTGACACATATACATATCTATACATACTTATGTATATATATATATATATATATATATATATATATATATATATATATATATATATATATATATATATAGCAATAAAGCTATTTATTTATCTAGAGATGCATCTACTTTAAAAGTATGAAAGACATAAATGTCAATGTGCATAATGTTCATTAAAAATAATTGAAAAATTCAACATTCTACTTGCATGGTTTGCGAAATACATTCTCAGTATACAACTTTCACATTTTTTTTTTGCAAAGGTCAAGCACCCCCCCCCCCCCCTTTGCATCCTACATCATCTGCTACTTATATATTCTAAATCTAAGACTGAGTAATTCAAGGGTAAGAGGATATTCCGCAGTAGCAGTACTGTAGCTCTTTCATATAACTATCAGCCATTTGCTTTATCAACCAAGTTGTGTAGACAGTACTTATATTGACTATAGCCATCGAACCAATACACACACACACACACACACATATATATATATATATATATATATATATATATATATATATGTATATATATATATATATATATATATGTGTGTGTGTGTGTGTGTGTGTGTGTGTGTGTGTGTGTGTGTGTGTGTGTGTGTGTGTGTGTGTGTGTGTGTGTGTGTGTGTGTGTGTGTGTGTGTGTGTGTATATGTCTATACATGCACACTACTTTATATTATATTATATTATATTATATTATATTATATTATATTATATTATATTATATATTGTACCTCTAAGATTGCAAGACAGTGGTGAGGGAGAAAAACTCCAAGATGTACACTGTTACACAGTTGTTATTAATAACACTGCAGAGATATGAAGTACCTGCTTGTTGCCCATCTGTTTTCCATTAATTTCTAGTTGACAAACCAGTACATTACTAGAACGGATGAGATCCATTAAAGGTATGTGTACTTATAATTAGGAAGACAGACTGATTTTCTCTTTTCATCTGAGGTAAATAATTAAAGGGCCCATCTCTATACAGGAAGAATGCAAAGTTCCTGTAATCATGGCTGCACAGGTAAAAACCACACTCTCCAAAGCCAATAACACAGCATCCATGGGACCTGACAATATACCAGGCTGCATTCTGCAGGAACTACAGAATGAAATAGCACCCCACCTAAGCACCATGTTCAGTCATAGCCTCACCTCAGGCTTTGTGCCCACTGAATGGCGCATAGCAACAGTTATCCCACACCACAAAGGGGGAGCCACCCCAGACCCCAGGAACTACCATGCCATTAGCCTAATGAGCCTGGTCTGCAAGCCCATGGAACATATCATCATGGAACTTATAAACAAAGAGATTGGTAATCTCCAAACCAGTTTGAATTTGCAAAAGGAAGATCGTGTCTCCTAAACCTGACTGACTTCTTTGAAGCAGTCACCAAAGCCGTAGACAAGGGTAAGGTGGTTCACACAGCCTATCTAGATCTCGCCAAGGCTTTTGACACCATCCCCCACTCTGAAATTATAGATAAACTCACTAAACTGGGTATAAATCCCTATGTCACAAGATGGGTTACCAGCTGGCTCACTGACAGAACCCACACTGTGAAAGAAGCAGACTCCAAATCTGACTTCAGAACAGTGACAAGTGGAGTATCTCAGGGTTCAGTCTTGGGTCCCCTCCTGTTTGGCATCTACTTTTCTGAAGTACAGGCTAACACAGAAGGTCTTTGGCATATGAAGTTCACAGATGACTGCAAAGAAGGAGCCATAATTGAAACTCCTAACGATGTGGACATCCTACAAAAGGGCCTCACTGAGATAGGTGCCTGGTGTCAAATCCATGACCTCAGGCTCAATGCCAAAAAATGCATTGTCATCCCCTTTGGTAAAAACTCTGTACCCATGAGCTACCACATAGGTGGTAGTCTACTTAACACTAAAAGTGTGATAAGAGACCTTGGGACACAGTTGAACAGTAGTCTCTCCTTTGATAATCACATTGCCACAGCAGTCAGAAAATCCTTCTACGTGGCACACCTTATCACAAAAGGTTTCTCATCCAGGAAAAAAAGAGGTCATTGTTCCCCTCTACTCATCACTCATTGACCCACTATAGAGTACAATGTCCCTTTTGGTATGTACCTCACAAGACATCTACAAAAACTGGAAAGGCTGCAGAAATACCTCACAAAGAGGATTACCGGCCTCATACAGATGCCCTATGCAGACCGTCTAAAAAAACTCCAGCTGTACTTTGTCACATATCGCCTACTCAGAGGTGATCTCTGCCTAACATACAAAGCTATGTCAAACCCAGAGCTGTTGGACATGCTCTACTTAAAGAAATCCCAATCCCTCCAAGCTACATGCTCTAGGGACCTAAACCTTGTCACCACAATAAACAAAACATGCTGGAGGGATAGATTCTTGTCCCAGAGACTTCCCATACTCTAGAACAAACTATGTATCTATATCAAACAAAGCTCCTCGTTAGCACTCTTCAAGAAAAATGTTGATGATTGGATGGGAAATAGGAAATTCACCCCGGGGGTCACCTCTGTGGCTCTGCTTGACAGGGGCACAGGAAAATATTTTTTTTGGGTAACAAAAGCAAGGGTACCTTTTTGGCTAGGCTTGTATAAGCCCTAGGGCCGATAGCCTAGTACCTACTTATGAACCTATGAACCTATATAATGTCTTCAATATTACTTACTTAAGATATTTCACCGTATTGTTCATAAACGTAATAAGTTCTACAACAGTGTCTATGCTTCAGCACTTTTTAACTATAAAATGGAGCATGTTCAGTACTTTTCCATTGAAATTTCCATTAAAATATTTCAGCATTTAACATTGTTTAGCGTTTTCATCTCTCTGAGATTTATAAACTGAGTGCCTAGCTGTGTTTCAGTTATCCTTAAAATAGATCTATGTCGCTCGTCTGGTCAGGATAAAACAGAGAAACAATTGTGGGTTCAGTTCAAGCAGTTTATTACACACAAACACATCAGGAATGAGGCTTTGTAACTTAAACTTAAATAAACTTATAAACAGACTGACTATCACACTCATACATGTTAACACTCTGGCTGTTCTCCGAAAATGGCACTGCTGCCTGCATTTGCTCAGTATTTATATGCGCGTGCTTACATCTGGAAATGTTTATTTAAGTTACACACACACACTCTGTTCTACATCCTCACTCTTTGACAAATAGGTCATATACCAAATGACACTATTCAATAACATGCAATTACACAGAAATGATCTTTTGACATGCAATTATACAGAACTAATTCTTTGACATGCAATCATTCAGAATTAGACACATAAAACAATCATGTCCAGGTTGCTGTGCATTTTACATGAGGTCTAGAAATATGACCTGATCATGTAACATAAAAGTCCAAATTGGATCTAGCAACGGGGACTGTCTTCAAGGAATGTTTAACTTTGGGGACTTCTGGGACATCATCAGGAATGAGAATGGATACTGAGACATGCTCTTCAGTATGAACAATGTCAGGGTTGCTCTGAGATCAAGAGTCTGTATCACAGGTATGATGCTGTGATATATTTTCTGACTCAGGAAAAAGATGCCTGTGGTTTCTCTTGTATTCTATACCCTCAGATTCCACTGAGTAGGATCTCGGTTCTGCACATATACCCAGTGGCAGCTGGTGACTTCAAATTAAAGGGGGGCTGCAGGAGACAGATGAATGGGTGAGGCCAATGGGAAGGGGTGTGACCAACTAGAAAGGGGTGGGGCTACACTCAAAACCACAACAACTGGAACTTTAATTAAATACACTGCCCTGGGTGCCAAACTGTCATTATGAGAGTCCAATCAAGACAAAATGAAGTGTAGAAGAAAAAATATTTCAATGCATTGGCTACATGACAACTTACTTAATATCTAGATGGAAACACAAAGGTTGTGAGGCATGAAAAAATAAATTGCTTTTTAAATACATTACTGGAATGCCAGTCAAAATCAAGTATAAAAAAACAAGCAGCACTCAGCTCAAACCACGTCTCCTTGCACTGCAGTTCTAATTATAATTTATATTCAGCTTTATAAAATAACAAGTAACATGCTGAAAGTAGCAATCTCTGTGATACCCCCACTTGTAAAAATGTTTCTTATCCAAAAAAAAACTGCTGCCTGACAACAATTATATACTTGTTTCATGGAGAACACATGATCAAAATAAAAAAATGAACAGCGAACAAGAAACAAGCTCAAGATAAATTGCTTAAAGGATTACTGCACAGGTTATGGACCACACATGATAGATTGGCATTCTGTTTAGTTTATGGGTAAAGCCTGCAAAGATAACTGCAAGTCTCCAACAAATGTAATGAGCTTCTGAAAATACTGTAATCCTGTCCTTTATTACAAATACTGTCATATGCATTTCAATACCTAAGGCTTATACATTATCTAGTTATGTAAATATTCTCTGCATGGCAACAATGAAAAGGCTTTCAATGTTGGTAATTCTGTAACAGTATGCTTATTAAAGCTTACTTGCATCTTACAATCTCTGACAAGCTTACCTGATGTTCAGTAAAGCATTGCTACTTTAATACAGAGCAACAGGGCACTGCAACACCATGCATTTTCTGACTAATAAGAAGCATAAATCAACAATATAAAAATATGACAGAAAACCAGAACATTCTGCAAAATCAAGGACAGATGAAAAGCCACGGTCATACTTGTGGTCTACCTTGGATGGGGGAATACTCTGCACACTTACACTGCATAACTGCTCCTTGCCTTGCTTGGACACATCCTGAGCCACTACAATGGGGAGTGGGGTGCAACAAGTATGTCACAAATTGAAATATCTCTGGCTGACGGTGATGGCTCTGACACTCATACCTCTCAACCTCAGAGCAAGAAATCTGGACAAAGCTATACATAGAAGTGGGACACAGGCCCAAAAATAAAGACAATTTTTAAATATTGCTCTTATAAACTTAGAAAGATAATAGAATAGTAGTAGGTCTTGCATTAGTATAAATTTTTGAAGGGTATGACATCTGAAACTCAAATGTCTGCCATTATTTTCTAACTTCAGTCTTTAATGATTTGCTACTAATTTGCAAGAAAACCACTATTTTATGAAAAACAGACCAAATATGTTATGCAAAAATATAAAATTGACACACAATACAGCTGGGAACCTGTCAAAGAAGGGACACCTTATTAAAATTAGTACTGTTAACTTGAGCAGCTGACAAAATAAGAGCATTTGCATGCATTTCTGAAATAAAAGTAATCTATAATTCTGATCATTACAGTTATTTATAATTGTAAACCCTCCACGTTTTCTTCCAAAATTGCCATTTTGCAGAGGGATTATTAGGGGGAGAGCAACATTTTGAGCCAAAACTGAAGACAGTTGAGAGGTTTGGATATTCCTAATTCTATAAAGCTATTTATTTGCATGTACCTCTCAACCTCTTAATGCAGGAAATCTAGACATGGCCAAATATATTTAGGGAACATACAAACAGTACTAAAACTTGCTCTTGTATAAACTTAAGACAGTCGATAGAATAACAGGTCTTGCTTTAGCATGCATTTTTCTGAAGGTTATGACATCTGAAACTCAATGTCTGTTATTATTTAGTGACTTCATTCCTAAATGATTTGGCAGAAAACCACAAATTTTATGAGGAACAAACCAAAAATAAGAAGCAAAAATCTATTAATTCTGCAAAATTCTGGACAGTTGAGAGGTATAGTTCAACCGGGGCTGTCTGAGTTTGCTGCCCTTCCCCCCCTCACAAAATCATGGTCGAATGGACCGTCCTCCCTGCAGCCATTCCAATCTCGCATTTCTTGGTTATTTCACCCCATTTGCCATAAACACTGTAATGTGCATACTGCTTTACTTTTGCAATGATATGGATTTCATTTAAAAGTTTTATTTTATATTTTACAGCATAAACCCTTATAGATATCTGCTAAACAAAGCAAATCAGTCTCACAATGAAAATAGACTTATCATTAAAACTTCTCTGCCCTTGAAACCCACATTCAAAGAAAATACATTTTGCCAGTGGCAGATAAAGATTAATTTCGGGCTGTTTTGTAATCATAGGCCCTTTGAACACGAAACATACACATGCTCTTTGATACACTTTCCTGACTGTATTAAGTTATATTCCTTGTACAATACAGTACAGTTGTTAGAGGGCATTTTAAATTTATTGTTTTGAATATTTTTCCAGTAAACAATGAAACAAAATGCATGCACCAATAATGACAAAACTGCCCAATTCAGAACATTTCCATCATAAAAGTCTACTCAAACTTCTACAGTCCACCAGTATCAGTAAATATGCACGATCTCTGAAGAAGTAAAAGTCATCTAAATAATTCCACATTAAAGAAATCTGTTAACTAATGAAGAGGTTACTGCTAGCAAATAACTTTATATGTCATTGTTTCATCTACAAATAAAGTGCCTATTGCCCTTGAGGAATAAATTGCCTATGTTGCATTAAAAAATGATAAGTTAGTAATGTCGCAATAGGGAATGGATGGCAAACTGATAACAGGTTCATAGTTACTATGTATCTTCGCCAAAGAGGACTGCAGTATCCATCCCCTTTACAACAGAATACAGTATCAGCCAATGGATTTACCTACTGTGGGATTAGAACCCACAGCCTTCTGCATCAAAAGCAAATGCACTACCTGCTGTGCTATTAACAATGTAAGCAGACTTAGCATAAGAAGCATTAAAGTGTTGTTCCCCTGCAGCTCTCAGCTCCTTGTAAAATCTACTCAACACTCAGCTGTATCTCTGAACTTTGCAGCACAAGAAATCTAGAAAAAGCCAAAATATATTTGGAGGGACAAAAGCCCAAAAACCAGGGACACATTTTAAACATTGCTTGTATAATATTGGAAAGTTGCTAGAATAAAATGCTGTATTACCACCATACATTTCATTGCCAAGTATTGAACCCAGGACCCTGTGCAAAACTGTCAGAGCAACATACCACTATGTCAAATATTCTATTTTTATGAAAGAAAGGAAGACTGAAATTTAAATGGTTATCATTTAGTGAATTCAGTTCTCACCATAGCTGTCAACATCTTAGCACAAAACACATGAACAAAGCCAATAATGGGGGAATACAGCCCCCAAACATATTCAGTGAGTTAAGTTATCACCATAGCTCTCAACTTTGGCACAAAAAACCTGGACGAAGCCAATAATGGGGGAATAGTGTTCAAAAAATAGGGACAAATATCTGTTGAGGACACCAGAGTAAACCCACGGAGGACATGCAGACTCCAAATAGAAGGCACCCCAGCCAAGAATCAAACCAAACAACCTGTAGCTGTCAGGCAACAATGCTACCACTGCACTACTGGCTGTGTTAAGCAACAAAAATACAGAAACCACAGATTGTATGAGGAACTGAACAAACAGGAGGCAAAAATCTGCAAATGTTTTACAAATGGTGGTGGGTAGGGAATTCAGGCTCTTGTAACTTGGCCCCAAAGTATAGGGTTTAAGCCTTATTCTCTACCCACCACCATGTAGCATTTGACACACACACACACACACACACACACACACACACACACACACACACACACACACACACACACACACACACACACACACACACACACACACCACTCTACCTGTCTCTGTCCTCCAAAAACACCCTACCTGTCTCTGTCCTCCATAAACACCATACCTGTCTCTGTCCTCAGTGCGATCCTGTACTATGCAGCAGCCCAGCTAAGTCCTCCGTAGTGATTCTGCAGCCCGATCACCTGTCTCTGTCCTCCATAATGGCCTGCATATGCTGTTGGGTCCCTGTGAGACCTGAAGAGGCTGGAGCCTCCTGCTGTTGGGTCCCCGCAAAATATGAGGAGGCTGGAGCCTGTGGGCGATAAAGTCTGGTGACCTTCCAGTTTGTGCAGTCGTCACCGCACAGACCTCTGGGCTGGAAGGGCGGAATTTTCTGCCTTCCCTATCCGGACTGCCTAACAGAGCAGTCTGGAGCTCAGGAATGAGCATGCATGCGTGCGTGGAGTATTGGTCTGCCTAACACAGCAGTCAGGAACTAAGCACACATGCACAGAGTCCAGAAATTTTTCATTTTATTTTTATATGTTCTATGGTGGGGGGGGTGGGGGAATTTATAGGTGGGGGAGCTGCAGTCCTATAGCACGAGCTGCCCCTGCATATACCTCTCACTTTACCAATTTGATCAAAGCCTTTCACCATATACATCCTCACTGTCTCCTTCTTACAATGGACAAAGAAATCTGCTTGTTTTATCATAGCTGGACTTCTAAAATGAGTGCTTCTAAAAAAGTTGGGCTTTGATTGCTTTGTTGTTTTTAGTGTTAGACTGAAAAACTTCACTGGCAGAATTTATTCCAAAAGAGATTGTGAAGAATCTGAATCTATCAAATGGGGTACTGAACATAGTCAGTAGTGAAGATTTATGACAAGCATCACTTGAAACTAGAACTTATAGGCAGCGTTGTTTTGGTTTGCCTAGACAGAAGTGTCTGAGCAAGCGAGCCAAATAGATTGTTACAGGTTATATTTAAGCAAATTCAAGAAGATATCGGTATTGTCATGCTTTGACCTCTCTAGTAATTGCTTTTCACTCTGTACTGCATATTCAGCTAGGCCATTTGACTGTGGGTATTCCAGAGTACTAGTAACATGGATAAAGTCCCACTGTTTTGCAGATTTCTGAAACAATTGACTGGTATACCGAGTACCGTTGTCAAAAATAAGTTTGTGTGGACTACCATGGACAGAGAAATTACATTTCATCTTAGTAATAACAGCACTGATGTTAGGTTAGATAGCAAATAGATCTCAAACCAGTTCAAATAAGAGTCTACCAGCACTAAGTAATGCTGATTATTCCACTCAAATATGTCAGTAGCTACTGTTGACCAAGGTAGTTCAAGAATCTGGCTTCGCTGAAGTGGTTCTTTTTGCAAATGCAGTTAAGTACTGTTGCATACTGAACAACAAGAAAGCACTTTATCAATGTCCTTTGATAGAGAAAGCCAAAATACTAGTCATCTTGCCCTTCTTTTGGTAGAATCAGAACCTGGGTGGCCACGATGCAAAATCTGAATGTATTCATGTTTTAAGGAAATAGGAGCAATAATTTTTGTACCTTTGAAAATGATACCATCTTCCATCAGCATCTCACCTCTGTATAGAAAATAAGGTTGTACTTCTGGCAGTACACAGGATTGTTTTGATGGCCATCTAACATGGATGAAGTGATTGAGCTTTTGCAAAATTGGATCAGTCTTTGTGTGATCTCATAGCTCCTGAAGTCTCGTGGTAGGCAAATTATGCACTTCCATGACATCAAAGTCAAAACTCTCTGCATCAAGCTGTTCTGTGGTATATCTGGGTGATCTGGATAAGGTATCAGCCAGATAGAGAAGTTTGCCTTTTGTATAGACCATTTTAAAATTGTACTTTTGCAATCTGAACATTATTCTTTATAGTCTTGCTGGAGCAGTATGCATAGGCTTACTGAAAATAGTGACTAGATTTTGATGATCAATTTCTTTTTTGGATAGCTCGGCCATAGATATAAACATGGAACTTCAAACATGTGAACACAATTGCCAAAATTTCCTTCTCAATTTGAGCATACTGCATCTCAGTTTGGATAAGAGTTTTAAATGTATAGGCATTAGGTCTGCCCTCTTGAAGAATAACTGCACCAAGACCAAACTTTGAAGCATCACAGGAAAGAACTACTGGTTTGTGGATATCATAGTATCTCAATGTAGGTGGGTTGGCAATTTGCTGTTTCAGGTTAGCAAATGCTCTCTTGTGTTGTTCTATTCATGACCAGGCAACATCTTTGCATGTCAGCTCTCTTAAAGGCGCTGATAATTCACTAATGTCAGGGATAAATTTGCCCAAAAAATTAACCATACCAAGGAAATGCTGTAAGGCTTCAACTTTGTCTGGGGCTGGCATCTCAAGAATGTTGAAACTTGTTTGGAAGGGTCTGGTCGTAAGCCAGTACTGGTAAATAAATGACCTACATAAGTAACTTCTAGTAGTCTGAATTTACATTTCAGAGGATTGAGCTTTAAGTTCACTTCATGCACTCTGTCCAAAACTTTCCTGAGATTTCTGTCATGCTCTGCTTCACCATTACCTCCAACCAATAAAGCAACTATTATAGCACACAGATAGTCCAGAAACATTTGCTCCATTGCACTCTGAAAGTCTTCACTGGCAGAATTTATTCCAAAAGGCATCCTGAGGAATCTCTGTCTATCAAATGGGGTACTGAATGTAGTCAGTAGTGAATTGTGATCAACCATCACTTGCCAAAATGAACTCTTTCCATCTAAGACAGAAAAACCAGTAGCATTTGGCATGAGGGAAGCAACCTCCTCAACTGAATGCATAGAATGATGAGGTCTCTTTAATGGCTTGTTTAAGTATCTTGGGTCAATGCATATTCTTATTAAGTTTGCCTAACTTGTCATCAAAAGCATCAGCATACTCTAAGAAAATAGCATCATTAAAGCTGGAACAGGGACATGTGCTTACATGATGGACTTCTTTTTTAAAAGAAATCAGTTTCATTCTTAAACTGTCTCTGAGACCTAATAATGACTGCGCAGGCCTTAAATTGCAAGCTGTAACTGTTCTCATCTGAATAGCATGAAAGCACTACTGGGCCTTTGGTTTGAATCTCTTCACCTCCATAAGCAACAAGGTTCATACAATTGGCCAAATTAAGTTGCTCACCAGCTCTCACTCTAGCAAATGTTTCTGCTGACATCACATTACACTTTGAACCAGTGTCTGATTTGAGCTCTGTGGGCTCATTATTGATCAGGACAATACAAAATACTTCATTCTTTGCCAATAAATCTACTGCATTAACCTTTTCACTGACCACTGGTACACCATCTACATAGAAAGTACGTTTTCAGCTTTCTTTATGAACAACTTGCTTTTTGAGCGACCTTCTTTAATAATTGAATGAGGTTTGTTTGATTTACAAAACTTTAGAAAATGATTTAATTCTTTACACATGTGGCATTGCTTACCAAATGCTAAGCACTCCTCTCTTTCAGACTCATGAATAGCACCACAATTATGACAGATAACAAATAGAATTGACTTGGGTTTTGCTGACTCACCCTTATACTGCACTGACATGTTGATTTTGCTGTGCTAGTCTTGGAACTTGCTAGAAAGTTACAGGTCCTTCCTGGAAAACCTGCAGGGGTTGCAGCTGCCATGGGCTTAGGCCTGTTTCTGCTTGTCAAATGCTGCATGCTGTTTACCCTTGATCTAGAGGCTGCTGAAACTAAGCTCTTCTCCCTTGAAAGCATACTTGTGTACATAGGTTTCAACTTGTTAAGAGGCCAGTGTGGAACACAGAGCCTAGTAATGTGTGACAAACAATCAAAATGTGGAATACCCTATTTTCAAACTGTGAAAGAATGCACCATTTCCATGGAGCCTTGACAAATCTGAGCAAAATCACAGACAAATCCAGAATTAATAAGAAACACTTAAAATATTTATGCTATTACCTTGAGTCACTGACAGAATAGGAGAATGTGAATTAATATACATCTTCTGAAAAAAAATCGAAAGTTACAGCTCCAGCAACAGTCAGCAGCCCAGCAACAGCACTTTCCGTATGGAATATTCACTCCACATGTACTGCAGGTAAATTGAAACTCACCAAGTAATACTTTTTTTTCTTTGTTGCCCTTACTGCCTATTGGGCACCTCATTCTTTCTTGGTCAGCTGGCCCACTTGTTGCCCTTCACTGGGCAGTGCTAGCCAAGAGATGCAGTCCATCAGGTAGCCACAAGGTATAGTTCTGCTTAGTCCAAACACCTGCACATGCTTATTCATGCCCAATAGATTGTCATGCAGTAGACCTTTGTGATGCATGCCACACTTATTTGTGATGTAATCATTTGACCATGCTCCCTTCCTTGCAGACAAGTACCTCCAGACATCCTCCTGTCTCCATAAGGGATTCTTCCATGGAGAAGGTACCCATGAGCACACATCCTCCCCTATCCCTTGCGCAGTATAGATGCAAGCAGGCATAAGTATTATTATTCCTTTCCTGCTCATGCCAACTTTAACAGGCACCTCAGCTTCTATGTGAACTGGGGTTACCTGGCTGCAATTACGGTTTTATTCTCTATGCCAGAAGTGGAGGTAACTCCACATGTAATACTTACAGTTATACAGCCAATATATACGGGGGGGGGCAAGATCAATGCCATTCCATTCCAAGTTTACATTGGCATGCCATACTACATATACTTACTTCAAATTTGGTATAGCAAGGGAAAACCTACGGAGTACTGCATATAGCTATTCTAACATGATTTTGTATTAGCTGTACTGTTACAAGAAACATTATCTTATAAAAATATGGAATCATAGCTCAACCATTTAGCATAAAATATCTGGACAAAGCCAAAAATGATGGGGGGACAACACCCCAAAAATAGGGACAAGTTTTAAATATTGCTCTTATAAACTTAGAAAAGTGTTAGAATAAAGGTTATTGTGTTAATCATGCATTTTCTAAAGTATATGAATTCTGAAACTCTATTCCTTGTCATTATTTAGTGACTTCAATCCTCACTGATTTGCCACAAAAATCCAGAAAATCACAAATTTTATGATAAACAAACCAGAAATGTGAGGCAAAAATCTAATCTGGGCTTTCTGTGAAAATTTGGACAGTTGAAAGGTATGATGGTTAGTATGCAAGAAATGATTGATTTTGTCCAAACAGAAACTACCACAAAATATATGGTTAATACAGCAACACTATAATAAACCTTTGTGACAAAATGTATGTATGTATGGATGGAAACATCCCATCCCATTCATTTAATGCTTTCTGCATATCCGCATGGTACTTCGTTTTGTCTTCCTGAATATGTGAAAGCTGTAGATTTGTTACATTGTTAAGGTTACCACCTGTCTGTCTACACAGAACTGCCATAATTTTGGTACCTGAGCCTTGCCTGGAAGCATGCAAAAATAACCCTTGAAAATATCAAACTGACTGTTTTTTTTTTCAGAAAAAAACACACTAATGTTCATCCAAGTACAGAAAAAAATGTGTGAGTATTAAAACAAACTGGTATGACTAAAATGAAAAAAAAAACAAGTAAGAAATAATATAATTTTGTAAAACATGTAGTTATTTGATCAATGAAGGCAAAGGAAGTCTTTTGCACTGTGTGGGGGGAGGTTTGTCCTGAAAAACCTTGTGAAGAAATGACTCGTCTTTACCATCTGTAAAGGAGGCAATCTGTCCTTATTTCCTATGCATCCTGCAAATTTCCGCCTTCCCAATGATGAATGCTCTCACTCACTGTGGCATGCAAACTATTAGTGGAAGCGAAAGGCTGAATTTTCTACATCCTTAGTAGCTCCCTTTACCTTATGAGGACTGGCTTGATTGGCTCACATACCACAATGCTAACTGGCTGTGATTGTGTTACACAAGCCAATCAAAAATGAAAATGTGGACCCAGCACTGTTCATTGCGAAACAGCGGATCAGGTGGCTAAGGCAATATTGAATGCAGCGTGTTCCGCATAATCTGGAGCACTTGGCTGCTCAGCTTGTGTGCCTTTCTGTAAGCTCATGGATTTGACAAATATCTATAGTTTTGCTCAACATTAAATCACTGTCATAAAGCAAAATCTTTTTCACTGCAGCATTATAAAAAACACACAAAAGCCTGTCCTTAATAAACTCATCTTTCAAATCACCAAATCTGCACATTTTAGCCTTATTTCTCAAGTCAGTGATATAAGCTGCAAAAGTTTCACCTGGATTTGTGTCTCTTGTATAATATAAGTGCATCTCTAATGTAACATTTGTCTGGGGGTTGCACATTTCTCTAAATTTACATTTCAGGCACTCAGGGTCCTCTCTTGATTCAGCCGACACAACAATAAAGTATTTTTTCCCCTCTCCTGCATATACTGCTGGTGCATACACAAGTGAATGCTCTCTTTCAATGGTCTTTGACTCAGCTAATTTATGCAAAATGAATGCCTTTGTATGTGCATCTTTGTCAGAAAAAGCTGCTTGTATGAAAACCATATTCCTGCTCAAATACTTTCCAATTCTCTGCAATATTATGATCAAACACAAGTTGACTGGGTCTGTGAAATGCCTCCGCCAAATCAACACACAGTAGTGAAGGTGCTTGGAATTATGTACAAACATACACACATAAATATATGCCAGAATGTTATGCAAGAAATTGTAATTATGCCCAGTAGCACAACAGACTTGTTGAAATAACTACACTTTGCTAAATAAGTCTCTGTAGCACAAGAATACTTTAAAATCACTGTACTTTGTGAAATCACTCCTTAACAGTGTTAGAAATACTTTGAAATGACTGTACTTTGTAAATAAACTGTACACAGCAGAAGAAGCTCAGAGTAAGAAACACTTCAAAATGAATGCACTTTGCAAATAAACTATACACAGCACAAGAACTTTTCAAAATAGATGTACTTTGCAGAATAACTCTGTACAATGTAAGAAACACTTTGAAATGGCAGCACTCTGCAAATAAATGTACATAGCTCAAGAAACTTTTTGAAAAGGTTGTACTTTGACTGCACTTTGCAATATAACTGTACTTTGCACACAGTAAACTCATGAAAATGATTGCACCTTAATAAAGCACACACTCTGCAAACACTTTGCACACTCTGAGATACTTCAAACAACTCAAGATATGTTTTAAATGGCTTTGGCCAATGCAAAAGAGTAATTCCTGCCCAAAACATGGTCTTTTACAAGAAAACATGCAGTTGCCTTGCCTTTTAAGCTTACTTTGCCCTTTTATTGTACTTATGCCCATTTAATCTCTTGTCATACTCTTTATACTTTTTTGTGCTCGTTTTACTTTAAACGTGCTTGTTATGCAACCCAAAGGTAATTCTGTCCCCCATATGACTATCTCAGCTAGTTTTATCAAATATCATAGTTTTGAACATTTTGTTTAATTAATAATGCATTTTGTGCTACTCATTTAATTAATAATGCATTTTGTGCCTTGCCAATGCTCAGTTTCATTTTCTTTGCAAAATAAATAACTTGTGCTAATTTTGGTTACCATTAGTATGTTTCTGGCCCTTTTTGATCATTTGAGCACTGTTATCACCCATCCTACTCAATACACTTCACTTTCAACTCTGCAACTCATGGCTTGAAGAAGTTGCACTCTCAATCCCAGTTCTGACACCATGTCACTCGTCTGGTCAGCGTAAAACAGACAAACAACTATGGGTTCAGTTCAAGCAGCTTTGTTACATGCAAATAAATCATGAATGAGGCTTTGTAACTTAAACTTAAATACATTTATAAACAGGCTGACTATCACACTCATACATGTTAACACTGTTCTCTCAAAATGGCACTGCTGCCAGCATGTGCTCACTATTTATATGTATGTGCTTACATCTGGAAATGTTTCTTAAAGTTACATACACACGGTCTCTTCTACAATCTACCTATCTGATGTTGACTCACTGGAAATGTCTTTATTATGTGATTCCTTCAACAGTAAGGCTGGATTTTATGCTATAATATCATCTGTAAAAAATGCATCCCAGGATACCTCTCTGGATATCTGTTTAATTTGATCCCTTCTAATAATGCCAGTTGAGTAATGTTAAAAATCACAGTTAAGACTGGAAGGTGTGCTTGTTAAAGAAACCCAGCAAATCATGAAATGCGCATATCTAATGTAAATCAGGTTGAGACAGGAATTTTATGCACTACAAATAAGCTGAGTTAACTGAGGTTATCGCTGTTTAGACAGCATATTTCATGCATTCTAAGTGTTCATTAAGCATTAAGTCAAGATTCTGAAGAAGATACTGCATATATGACAGTGGACAAATAGGGGATCATAAAATTATATTATGCAGAGATGAATATAAAGGATGGAAAAGTACAATAGCTTTCAGATGCAATTAGGTATTCCACATACACTTGTGTAAAGTAGAAAAACTCAACAAATGATGATGGACATATGCAATGTTTTTCAGTTCGACATAATACTTTTTCCTGAAATAAGAAATACAGCAACCTTCAAAAGACTGAAGCAGATTTTATTATATATTTATTTTATTTATTTATTGCAATTATTTACTGGTATAGTCCAACTGGGATGAAAGCTACCCCTTTTCAGCAGAGGTCAAGGGAGAAAATCTCTGGAACATTTACAGTATTACATTACATGGTAAACATAAGTATACAAGTAATCAAAGAGTGTACAACATTCAAACAGAGTATCATTAATTAATAACAGAATCATGTAAAGAGCTATGAAAGATATTTAGAAATGAACTTGGCAGAAGGAGAGAAATGGAGTAAAATGAATTAGTATTGAGTTCAGATGGAATTTTTCAGGAAATGTAGAAAGAAGAAGGGGGTAGATGACAGGGATAAGATTTTGTATCAGTAATGAAGGATACAGAGCTTGGAAAGAACAGGAGAAAGTAAAGATCAGGACGTTTATCATCCAAGAGTTGTGCATATACAGAGCAAAGCATCTTTTGTTTGTGTTTTAAAAGAGTTGGTGCTTACTGTGTTTCTAAGACAGAGAGGAAAGGAGTTCCAAATTTTGGGAAGGAAGTACAGAGAGTTTACAGCTAAATTATTAGTTTTTTTGTAATAGTTAATAACATTTTGTCAGTGTATCTCAGCTGTTTCCTTACGTTACAAAGTTAAAAAATATTTTTCAGACTAGGGCATTTTTCTGGATAATAGATGGGTTTGTTATTAGTGGCAAAGTTTGTAACCTTATTATCACACTGTTTCAAGAGTGAATGTTGATTGGATTGCAGGTTAATCAAGATGTGGACAGCATAAAGTAGTGTAAGGATAATAAGGGATTGATAATATTTCTGGCATTATCAGTGAGATATTGACTCTATACAGGCACTTAGCTTTTAGTGGGTGTTTTTTACTAATCAAATGCTAAACTTGTGTCAATAGTGACTTCTAAAATCTTAGTCTCACTTAGTTCAATGTTAGTGCTGTTAGAGGAAATGATTTTTTAAATTATTTTATTATTTTTGTAGTTATTTGAATGTTTTGGTGAAAATAGGATCAGTTTTTTTTTTATTATAGTTAAGGAGCAGCTGTGTATCAGACAGCTGGACCTGTATGGTAGAGAAAGACTCTTTGGCAAGTTATTTTAGTTTATCTCTGCTTTTACCAGAACAGATGATTGTTGAGCTGTCTGTGTACTATATGATAGTGGTGTGTTTAAAAGCTAGGTAGAGATCATTAATACTACACTGAACAACAGGGGACCTATAATGGAAACCCGAGGGACACTTTCTATAATGGAAAGGAAAGAGGAGATGTTATTTTGCCATTTTACTGCCTGTTGCCTATTTAGAGTTAGCTGGAGAACCAAGATAGTGGAGTTTCATGCATTCCTAGGCAAGCTAGTTTTAGACACAATATTGCAAATAATTGCACATTTTACACAGTTTTACTGAAAGAAGTCACTTGGGACAAGTAAACTATAAATGATAAATGAAAAAAGAAAAGACAATAGAGATCAATAAAAAAACTAAAGCATGATTATACCAGAGAAAAATTATGGAGCAGTAGTCAACCACAAAAAGATAAATAATCCTTTCTATGGTCCATCCATTTCAGAACAAAGCAGCGATGACTTTTATATAACAGACTGGTTGCAAATCTAGTTATCTTGTTATAACATAATACTAGTTTTCTGATGAGGGAGATTTGAATATTGGTAAGAATTGATGAGACATACAGAAGTGGTGGCTGAAGTCATGTGTTTGCCAGTTTGACTCTGGAGGAGTTGGTAAGGAATGTTTTGGATCTGTAGAGTATACTGAGTTTTTGGTTTGTTTGTTTTATACAGTTTTATGTATTAAGAACGAATTTCAGTTTAATATCAATTGTGACACTGAGTAACTTTATATGACATATGTCTCCTATACCCGTGTGATTGAAAGAAGTTGTCTTGAAGCTGTTTTTGAGAGGTGTTAGACATTTGGGGAGAAATAGCAATAGCTCGGTATTATTGGGATTTAGAAAGAGTTGGTTTTCACAGAGCCAGTCCAATGAAGTCGAAGGCATTTTAAGTAATGGAGTGCAAATGGGAAAGAGTGTTTGATGAGCAGATAAGGGTGGAGTCATTGGTGTAATGGATGATGGAAGCCTGTTGACAGGATATATGTCAGTTGTTAATAAAGATGTTAAAGAGAAAAGATTCAAAGATGGAGTCTTGGGGCACACTGATATAAGCTGGGAGAAAAGATGAGTATGTTGAGAGACATTTTACAGATTGTTGCTGATGAAGACGGTAGCTAGAAAACCAGCTGGGAGTTGTATCAGACAGATCAAATGTGACATTTACAAAAGTAACTTGGAGTGGTAGACTGTGCCTAACTACAGAGAAGAGAAGTTATTATTATCTCTAGCTTTGACACTGTTATCTAAGAAGGCAACCAGGGCAGTCATTGTGCTATAGTATGGGCAAAAACTATGTTGGGTAGAGATTAGTAGAGTTTATTTAAGAAGGTACTCTAAGGTTTGCTGATGTACACACATTTCTAGAATTTTTGACAGGAGGATAAATAGAGGTAGGCCTAAAGTGTGTTATTTCAGAGGAGTTACCACCTTTGTAAAGAGGTATGATGTACAATTTTTTCCACAGAGATGGGACATGTGATTCTTGAATGGATGTATTGAGCAAAATGGAGACTGGTTAAACAACAAAAGTAGCTGCAAGCTTTTGATATTCTGAAGGCAGGTTGTCAATACAGGGTGAGCAAGGCTTGAGTTTAATGAGTAGGTGTTTTATATATGACATACAGACAGCTTTTAAGGAGAAAAGAGGTTTATTGGAAATGGGACCATCATCAGGACTGTCTTAAGTTTGTATGGATTTTTTGTTAGGGTTGCAATAGACTCTATGAAATGAGAGTTAACTTTACTAGTAGTTTCTATGGGAAAGTTATCTGGGCAGGGGGTGAGGCAGTAAGAGTCCCAGGGTGTAAGATTTTGTTAATAGAGAGCCAAAATGTCTTGTTTTTGTGGTTTATTTGTAGATCTAAGTTATAATCTTTTCTGATCGGCAGTGACTTCAGTTTTAACATGGTTATAGAAATAAAGTAAAGTAAAATCCACTGCTCAGCAAGCAAGCGCTGTAGTTCCGTGAGGTAGATATAATGTAAGTCACAAAGGAAGCAGAGTACAGCAGAAGTAAGAACAAAACTCCAAATTTAATTCCAAGAATGTGGACTTATACGGATGAGCGCTTTCACCATTACAGCTTCTTCAGATCCTTGTATAAAAGTCACAGTAGACCTTCCCTTATATAAGCAGCTCAATTCATCAATTAAAACAATTTAAACAATTAAAAGCAATGCTGGAGAATTTAAAGAACTCTCCCATATATAAACATGTTAATGTAAAGTAAGACAAAAATATATAAAACTTGCATAGTGACCTAAACACATGTAAATAAACATTCTGATAAGTTAATATTGATAAAATACATAATCAAGAACATATACAAATAAATGATAGTTCATTTTATGTGCCTGCGTTGTCTCAGCTTAGGTTTTATAGAAGCTCTATCATTCAACCCATGCCCCCTATCAGCTTTCAAACGAATGATCCAGTCAGTCTCCTTAGGTTCAGTAAGATTCATAGTATTACCACCCCTCTTATTCACAACAATTATCTCTAGGACCTGGAACAAGAAAGTATGATCATTGTCATTGGTGGTTATATGTTTTGCTATGGCATTGTGTAAAGTGCCCTTTCTCATGTGGTAAATATGCGTTCTATCCCTTAACGGCCGGTTAGTTTTACCAACATAGAAACTCGGGCATGCCTGACAAGTAGCTAAATACACCACATTAGGTGCCATACAATCTGCATCTGCCTTGATGGAGAAAATGGTGTGTAAATCCGGGTGTATAAACACCTCACTGCTATCAATAAATGAACAGAAGTTGCAGTGACCACAGGGTTTAGTGTGACCAGTGTTCTTTATAATCCTATCATGTCTGGGGTGACAAAGCAATCGCTTTAGGTTGCTCTTATTCCGAAATAGGAAACTTGGTGTCTCCCCCACAATGCGTTTCAAGTCGTCATCAACCAGGAGAATATCCCAATGTTTGCTAATAATTTCCTTTAACTGATATTGATCAGAAGTATACAGAGTAGAAAATTTAATAGATCTATTTAACATATGATCTCCAACGGTTTGATCTTGGACCCTGGGTCCAAAGTATGGTGCACCTGAAGTGGTGCGTGACATGTATGCTTCCTCCATGTATGGTATAATCTCATTATCCTTGTATCCCTGTGTCAGTAATCTATTTCTCAGATTGTCTAATTCTGAGATAAATCCCTGTTCAGTGGGGTTCAATCTCGAGGCTCTAATTGCCTGTCCTTTCATTATATTCTTAAAAACAAATTGTGGGTGCATACTAGACCTTAATAACAAGGAATTGCAGTAACATGCCTTGCGATAGACCCCCATATTTATCATATCATCTGTTAATCTCTCAATATATAGGTCTAAAAAATCAATTCTATGTGTGGAATAGTTCATGGTAAAAGTAAGGAATGTAGTTAAATCATTCATAATGGATAGCATTGATTCCATCTGTTCTGATGTTCCATTCCAAAGAACAAAAAGGTCATCAACAAACCTTCTGTAGAAGAGATCTATCAATACTGCAGTGTAAGTACTGTGTGCTTTCAGATAATTTAACACATAATCAAGTCCTATATCATTAGGTATTACAGTAAATAGGGATTGAATGTCAAAAGTCACAAAAGTACAACTAGAGATTCTATCATGGTGTCCAATACATTCATACAGATCAATCAAAAATTGCTTGGAATCCTTCAAGACTGTAACATTGTCATTCAATACACATCTCAGATGTTTCTCCACAAAAACTGACAATGTTTCTGTTATTAAATTACTTCTAAGAATATCATAAAGTGTGTCATGAATATATCTGACAACAGAGTGAACATGTTCCATGGAAGTAGGTTCATAGAACCTGTCCTGTAACATGGAGGACATAGCCTCCGTATAAAATGACATATCAAATACTACAACTTTCCCATCTTTATCAGCTGGTCTAATTATAATGGTAGGATCATTCTGCAATTTCCTCAGACACTGACGTTCCCGAAAGCTCAAGTTATCCCACCTCTTCTGTTTTTGGGGTCCCAGTGGAGTATTATAGTAACTATACAATTCCTCCTCTGTTAACTTAAGGAATGCTTCAACTAATGGGTGGTGAGTTGGTACAAAATCACTTAAATTCTTAAAATCAAACTTCCTGCTCTGTGCTGATTCTTTCTCAGAATCATTATAAATGAATCTAAGCATTACATTCCTACAAAAAAGTTTTAAGTCCACCATTGTATCAGTCAATTTGCTCTGGCTTTTAGGAATAAAATTCAAACCTTTGTTTAATAAACTGGTATCATCATCTGTTAGAGTAATGTGGGACAAATTATAAATTAACGCTTGTTGATCCACATTCTCTTTAAAGTCTGATGGGGCATAAAATCCCCTGATAATTTCCTCTTCTGTCTGCCCCTGCTCATGGAGCGAGGTCTGCAACGACCTTTCTCCATGTGCACTGGCTGAGGAAAAGTCAAATCCAAACTTGAGAGCTTGCTGGAATCAGTCAAAGTAGTAGTTTTCTTAGGTTTAACAACAGGCTCTGATCCTTCTTTTGTAGAAACAGGTCTATTCTTAACCACATGTACTTCAGGATATAAGTTGTTTCTAGTACATGTACTGGGATGTACAATATGAATAACATCCACAGAGTCCTTGCAATTGTCTGTGGTAGTGCCAGTGACAGGTGGTATTTCTTCCAAAATACATGCATCATTACTGATGGTGACCCCCCCCCCCCAGTACAAACTTGGGCAGAGTCCATCTCCTCAGGAGTAATGCTGTTATGTCCATTCAATTCAACACCCACATTCATGTTGTTTGTTACACTATTACTTGTAACATTGTTGATAAAATTAAAGTGTGTAGATTCCTTTACTTTCCTAAGAGGCATGGGGGTAGAAGGATCCCTATGCATCTGAGACGTTGTAGAGGAATCCTGCCCTGTTCTGGGCCATAAGAATATATTGCCCAATTTAAAATCATTAATATCCCTGGTGGCTTTGTATTTTTTCTGCTGTAAAAGTTTTCTTTCATACGCTAGCACACAATTTAGCAAGTTCTCAAACAATGGTGCAACCACCTTATCCGAAAAGTTACTAAACAGCTCCTGCTGTTTGCGCTTAATATTATCTGTTAACCTAACCTCCTCAGGGAGGAAAAAGTCAATTAGTAGTTGCAAATACTTGCGACTCACCTCAATTTTCAGGCGTTGCCATTTTGCGAGTAAATCTGGATGTTCCTTGCCTTGATTTGACGAATTTAAGGTCGGCGTCATGACATCATCGGAGGTTGGCGTAGACTCAAAAAATAGAGATGCACTGACAGTTTCTTTTAAATACTATTGGAAGCGCGCCTGCAATGCTCCAGTCCCACGGACTTCACTTCTCGGGACATAATCCAGTTCAATATTCTCCATTACCCAAGAAAAGAGTCTTACTCTTGCTGGCAAGCAGAAAAAATGTACTGAATAAAAAATAAAGTAAAGTAAAATCCACTGCTCAGCAAGCAAACGCTGTAGTTCCGTGAAGAAGCTGTAATGGTGAAAGCGCTCATCCGTATAAGTACACATTCTTGGAATTAAATTTGGAGTTTTGTTCTTACTTCTGCTGTACTCCGCTTCCTTTGTGACTTACATTATATCTACCTCATGGAACTACAGCATTTGCTTGCTGAGCAGTGGATTTTACTTTACTTTATTTCTATAACCATGTTAAAACTGAAGTCACTACCGATCAGAAAAGATTATAACTTAGATCTACAAATAAACCACAAAAACAAGACATTTTGGCTCTCTATTAACAAAATCTTCCACCCTGGGACTTTTACTGCCTCACCCCCTGCCCAGATAACTTTCCCATAGAAACTACTAGTAAAGTTAACTCTCATTTTATAGAGTCTATTGCAACCCTAACAAAAAATCCATACAAACTTAAGACAGCCCTGATGATGGTCCCATTTCCAGTAAACCTCTTTTCTCCTTAAAAGCTGTCTGTATGTCATATATAAAACACCCACTCATTAAACTCAAGCCTTGCTCACCCTGTATTGACAACTTACCTTCAGAATATCAAAAGCTTGCAGCTACTTCTGTTGTTTAACCAGTCTCCATTTTGCTCAATACATCCATTCAAGAATCACATGTCCCATCTCTGTGGAAAAAATTGTACATCATACCTCTAACTCCTCTGAAATAACACACTTTAGGCCTACGTCTATTTATCCTCCTGTCAAAAATTCTAGAAATGTGTGTACATCAGCAAACCTTAGAGTACCTTCTTAAATAAACTCTACTAATCTCTACCCAACATAGTTTTTGCCCATACTATAACACAATGACTGCCCTAGACTTTATTTTTCCGAAAGTAATACAATTTAAAAGAGCAATCAGTTTCCATCATAGTATTCACTGTTTGTGTGCACATTGTGCAATGATCAGCTCTTTATTTGATCCATCACACAATCAGATTCACCTTTCCCCTTATAGATTCCTGATGTCATTAGTCAGTCTGCCCAGGATTCTCATATAAACAAACTCTTCATTCATCATTATCATCATCATCATCATCATCATCACTGTCATTGTAGTCTTCATCATCCCCTTCTGTTTTACGTGCGTTTGGGGTGTTGCATCAACATTCACCACCTCTCCCAATTCAGTGTCACTCTCCTTGTTTCTCTGACCGTCATGTTCTACTGTCTAAGTCCTCTGTCAAGCAGTCATGTAATCTCTTGGTTCAACATCCTCTTTTCCTCTGGCCTTCTTCACTTTTTCCTGTACCTCCCAAATATGCTTCACCAAATTGTCTTTTCCTTCTCTGCACATTTAACTAAACCACCACAATTTGTTCATTGAATTCCTCCTCAGAAGGTATACTTTGGCTTCAGCTGTGATTTCTTTATGTGCTGGTATACTGATCGCCAACTCAGGCACATTATTTCCATCACTGCAAGGTCCTTCGGCTGCACTGCTTCACTGCCCTGGTTTCAGAGTCATGTCATTGCTTTGTGACTTCTTTGTCATTCTTCTCTTCTACAGAATGCTTGATACTTTGGTCAGTTGGCTACGTCACTTCAGAGTTGACCTCATTGTTCAGATTTTCCTTCTCATTCACTGCACCTCCCACACCTGTGAAGCTGTTAACATGTACTATGGCCACTGTTCTCTCTTGTAAATTCAGATTCACCCTACATGCCTTCAGTTTTGCATTCCAGTCCTCTATTAGTTACACATATCCCTGCTCAGAGTCTGCATTCAGTCCCACATTATCTGCATACAGATGCTTTGAGGATCTTTCCTTTCTAATCCATTTGCTAATGTAGTTCATTGTCAATAAAAAACAGGAGTGGACTTAAATTTTGCCCCTGATGCACACTCACTCATATATGAAACCCCTCTGTAAGTCCAAACACTACTTGTGTCACTGAATCTTTTAAAAGTATGTTTGCACAGCGTGGAGCGCAGCAATGCCAAGCTGCGCTCACATATAAGATAGTGGACATCTGCCAGAAATCTAAAAATAGAAACTGGATGTAATTAATTATTTACTAAAATGGGTGTTTGAGTGTGTCTAAGCTAGTTTGCATGGCATGGTGCAGTGATGAGCACTGCTTATAGGTAGCTCAGTAGTATATGTGAAGGTAAAATGGATTGCTTAATATCCATATAGCTAACTATGCAGTAGGTCCAGGGTTTGAATACATGGAAGGGAAAATACACATTTAATTTTGATATATATATTATGCAGACAATTTTAAAATATGGTCCTGCTGTGCTGTGCTATACTCTGCTCAACTGTGCTTAGACCTGTTAAGCACAGCATAAACATAGTAATGGCTGCCAATGTTTGTGCCTTTTTATGTTCTGCTTGGCTGGTTTACATGCTAATAAGGTCCAGTAAGGCTATGGTTATGTGAGTTTTCACACTTCTCAGCTCAGCTGCTCTGGTTTGAGAGGTGCTAAGTGATGCAACACTTTTCTGAATGTTGCCCAATGATGTGTAAGGGCAGAAAAACAGCAGAGTCCATTGGAGGTCTGTCAGCTGAAGGTATAATATGGCTGGGGATGTTGCTGAGGATGCGCACTTTCGGGAGCAATGTTGGGGCTTTCTGGAGTCCAGGGTCATGGTTGGGCTCCTGCTGCAAAACTATGATGACAGGCTTTTGCACAGTTGTTTCCAGGACTCGGAGTGTAAAGCAGAGGCCTGGGACTGGTTGGCCTGAGATCTCACCAGTATAACTGGTATCTTCCACACAGATGAGCAGTGCCATCACCACCATGATGACCTGAAGAGGTGAAAGAGGAAAACCTTGGATACCTGGATCCAAGAAGTGAGGGCAGAGAATTCCCCACAAGTTTGTAAGTACTTTTACCTCTGTTTTACCAATGTGTAAGCTGAATGTCTGCAAAACTGGTATGCATAATGGTGTGCTTCTCTCCCAGCAGCTGCAGCTCAGAGGGCTTGCAATGTCAAGTTGCATGCCAGGCACTTGGCCAGGTTGCACCATGAGTGTGGTGAGTATGGGTGTATTATGCTAACTGCAGTGAAATAAGCAAGAAAGAGTATAGCATTAACTACAATAAAGTATATACAGTAAAGTTTGTAGGCAATAAATATGGACAGGGCATTATTACGATAAATTAGTAATGCCAACTGTAGTGCACTAAAAACATGAAACAATACCAAATAACTGCATTAAAGTATATACAATAAAGTCTGCAGTGCAATAAATGTGAAATTAGAGCTGTAGTGCAATAAATGAATAATACCAACTGTTGTTCAATAAAAACATGAAACAATACCAATAACACCAAGGAAAATGGTGTACATCAGGAGTGTGTTTTCATAACCATTGCAGTAGAGCTGGATGCATTGAAGCTGTAAAGTAAATTGCTGCAGTCAAGTATAACACTGTCATAGCTGTAGAATGCACATCTAATGGCTGCAAATTGTATTGGTTAACTCATATAGTACTGTTCAAGGCTGGCTCTAGGACAACATTGGCCACATAATGGTCTGTCATCCACAGACATCGGGTAATAAAGGTATATAGGTGAAGTAGTCCACTCCATGAGTTGATATTGTTTGTTGACTTCACAGATATAATATTGAAATATAGCTTACCTACTATGTATGGTGTGCTTGCATTTCATGCATGTGCATTCTACTGTCACTGCAGTCTAGTATAACACTGTAGTAGTGCTGCTAGGTCATACTTTGGTTCCAGGTGAGCTCTAGGCAAATATCACTCAATTAACCATCAGCAGTGACTCAGTAGCTCAGTTTGTTAAATGCTCTGTATATCATACATTTTGCCACACCCAGCCCAAGGTTAGAATCCAGTGGTATGTAGTAGTAAATATTACAGTAGCAGTCACAAAATTATCAGAATTCCTCTCTACACAGGAACTACAGGTAAATGGGTGAGGTAGCCCATATTATGAGTAGATAATTGTGTGTTTAGATGCCACAGACTGTTAAAACTGTCAGCAAGAATGTGTCCATCAGCAATTCTTAGTCAGAAATAAAATGTGTAATCCCAGTATGGCTGTAGGCCTGGAGTGTCTGTTAAAAGTTGCTGTAGTCAATTAATACATTCTATGCAGATGTCCCCTGCAGTCACTGCTATTAGGGTCTATTCTCATACCTGCCAACCAAGGCATGACAGCAGTTTAGTGTCTGTATTCTACACATACATGTCTTTCAAGTGTCATGATTTCACGTTATGTAATTATTACCGTGTAATCCATCTGGCACAGGATTACCAAGGAAATTATTTCCTAGATTGCTAAGTATCTACAAATCAGCCCACAGAACACCTTAGTAGTTATATAGGTCCACCCGATGTGCAAGTGTTCTGTACAGTTGTGTACCTACAATTGTTACTGCTTAGCCCATAGTGTGCCATGCAAATAGCTTGAGAGGTAGGTACATGCTACATCAGCTATAGGAGACTTGTAGTCACTATACACATAAAGAAAATACAAACCCCAGAGTAGATAGTAGTACTGTTGTCAAGGAAATAACCGGCAATGTTACTAATGGACTCCTTTTGTCTCTCTGCCACCCCTTATCTTCATTTACTTCTTATTGTTATTCATTGGTTATGGTTTACTATTAATATATGTTGTTACATTAACTGTATTTTGGGTCATGTTTTTATTATTGTTATGTATAATAATGGTTGCATATTAACATATCATGTTGAATTACATATGTTGTTGGCCTTATGCTGTAACTGTTATTGGCATGCTATTAACATACTGACTGTTCTGTTATTTATTGTTGTGTTTCACATAATATGCATTGATATGTAACTGAGTTATTCTAATGTTTTGTCATGATGTTATTTCTAGCAATGATTTGTTCACAACTAACCTATACTTATTGCTATACCTCCATTACCACAGCATGTCAGTGTAGGTTGGCTCAAGCTGATCTGCCTACTTTGCTTCAACTGGCCATGACACTGGGTCCTGGCACATCTGGGACACAGACCGGTGCTGCCCTCTCTGCTGCCCATGCACCACCTCTGGCTTTGGGTGGAGCCTCCTCCAGGGATGGGGCTTGGCTTCCCCCTGGAAGTGGTGGTGGAGGGGCCACTGTCACCCAGGATCAACTGCTGGTCATGGTGTGCAGGATTGTTTGTTACAGCTATGAATGCCACCTGCGCCAGATTGAGAGCACATTGGCTGACTAGCCTACAGCACAGCCACCCTCAGGGCAGCGAAGGAGCAGTGCCAACAGTCCCATGGGTAGGGACATGAGTCACACTGCTGCCATGTGGAGGCATGTGCAACTTGGATTCCACAACACCCTTCCCATCCAATGTGTTCACCCACATCATGTGTCACACCCCACCCTTGTCTGCTGTCTTCTCTGTCTTGTCTGTCTATGAATGCATCCTCTCCTACCCAAGTTACCTCACCACATGTACCTATGTCCCTTCCCCAACACTCCACTCTCACCTTAATAAAAAAAAAAAAATGGGCACCTGCCTCCCCCCCCAAAAAAAACTATCACTCCATACATAGCTCTCCATTTTGCACGATCTGGCTTGACAACACAGTTATGTTGTCCTCACCCCTCTCTCTGGGATTTGAGACTCCAAATTCTTCTACAAAATCTGTCAAAATGCACAGCTGTTGCTTTACAGAAAATGGATAACTAAGGTTCTTTCCTACACCTTTCCTGCATATCACTATCTGCCTTCCAATATGTTTTCCCCCTTGTTTGACCCCATTTCACCACTTGACTATCTACCCTTTTTTATTTTTTTAATATTTTTTTAGTGCCGCACGAGGTTCCATGTCATACAGCTTCATTTAGCTCAGCTAAATAGAGCATAATGAATATATGTGTAAGTCACATGTATGAAATAAACACCTCTGCCATATTTTGGCCCCAAGCCCATCACATCTGCAGCACACTGCATTAACCCACCACACCACCCAGATCTTAATTAAAACAGGTGTTTTCAGCAAAACATAGTGATTGCCACTTACAGCCGTTAGGCCTGTCTCAGCGGAGTTGTACGCTGCACCGCACCGCGCAAACTGGAATTAAAAATTAATGGAAATAATGGGAGTGTACCTTGGACTCTAGTGCAATAATACACCACTAGACAGCTAAAGACATAAAAATGGATGTACGTGAGGCCTGTGATAGCAGGTAAATGTGCCTTTGTATCAGCAAGATGTAGAAAGACACCTGCTAAGGCATCAATGGCAAAGAACATGTTCAACTTGGACCCTGATGCAGAAATATAGCCATAGAAAGCCATGCATATACTGAAGGATGCAGGCAATGTGTGTCACAGCATGCATGTCTGCATATATGCCTTGCAAATACAACTGAGATAGCAGTAACTCAGTAGCTCAGTCTGATAAATGCTCTTGATGAAGTACATTTTACCGCACACAGTCCTAGGTTCAAATCTAGTCTTGTGTTGCAGTTTAATTACATTATTCTGAAGGCAGCAATTAATGACTGAGTCATGAAATCTTTATCCGCACAGGCTACTGCTAGTTAATGAACTACTGTGCAGTTATGCAAGTCAAAGGTCTGCTGGGAGGGACACACTGTGCATATTCATATAGCATAACTGCATGTTGCCTACTATTCTGTTATTGGCACTGTAGCATAACAGATGCAGCTAATCATATGCCTCAATTAGACTGTAAAGTGTACCCTTATCCTGGCTCTGTCATAATGACAGGGCTGACGCAGCTGACACACTTACATGTACAGCTTGTTGTCTTCCACACTCCCCATAGGTGTTCTGGGCTGCAGCAGCAGATGTAGCCTGTAGCACACACATCTATATGTAAAGGTAGTTACTACAGGCCTACGATACTTCCCAACTCCTAGCACATGGAATCCGGTCACAGCCATACTTAATGGGGGGTTGAATATCCAGAGATTGGGTCGTGTTTTACATTTTGCTCCTACATAGATAGTAAGTTGATATAATAACAGCTATTGCAGTCACATGCATATTCTGAGAGGTGTCAAGTCTTACACTCAACTGTGTGTCTTCCATCACTAACCTCAGCCCACAATGTTTTCCAGTGAATTGCCAGATTACCACAATGCCATGGGACAATGACCACACATATCAGGCGAAACTGTGGACATACTGCATACATCTCTACAGTTGACAGTTATGGTGCCTACCCTCTGCGATGTAGTCTTCACACCTCAGTAATGTCCAACTTAACAGCCAAGAAAGGGGCCTGGGTCTACATGAAGGCCTTATATGTTGCACTGTGGTGACATGTGATTGACTAATGATAGTGCAGTTCATCTGTTTCGCTGCAACTATGATATCAGAGCCACAGATTGGTGCAGAGGCAAGTACCTGCTAATGAGCAGTACCTTAAAAAAGGCAAGCAGCTGGTTATGGGAAACATGTCTGTATGAGACTTACCTCGCACACAGAGTGTATTTTTAAAAGATTGCAGGAAGCAATGTTAAACAAAGGAGTACTAAATTCCACCAGGTGTGTAATTGATTTCTCCATATAACAGGATGCAGAGGGGAGGATGGAGGTATAGGGAATAAGGATCACAGCAGTAAGCCTGTCTTAAATCTATGGTAATGATAAGTCATTGATCAGATGTCCTACACCTACAGGCATGCCTCTCAAATACAGCTCAGCAAGCTCTTGCCTGGTGCCCTGCATAGTTCTACAGCAGCAGAGAGACAAAAGAGAGACTTTGGAGTGATTAAGTATAATTTTTCTGCAATTTCTTGCTGTCTTTACCTAATTCCACCTAAAGAGCCAATTCTTTAGTGTTTCTGTGATTTAATAAGCTTGTTTCAGCTACATATTGCGCTTATTTCACTGCCTACACTTTAACAAAGGATTTTTTGTGTTTACATTACCTGTTTAACTGTTGTAGGCTACACACGCAAGCGTGACAGCCATTTTTGTGCATTTAAAGTGTTTTTTTTATTGTATCTGCTTTATTTTCTGCAAAAAAAACAACAAAAATGAAATATACTTGTTTCCCCACCTTTCTAAGCTAGTATAGTCCAGTTTTCAGGTTAGTGCTGAATTCAGGGCTGTTTTACATGTTTCTGTGTTTGCCCATACCTTACTTGGATAGAAGGAAGTTTCTCTGTTCACCTGTGAGAGAGGGGGGCTTTGAGCAGCCTATCTGTCCCTGGAGGAGTGGTTTCAGCCCAGAAATTAGTAGTTTATTGGCCATTTTGGGCTAATTTCTATCTCTTTCATTTCCCTGCTATAAAACCCTTCGATTTTTCCCTTGGAATTAGACAAACTTTTAACTTAAGCACTCAAACCATTCACTTCTCAGCCTGGCACTTGCTCAAAACTCATAGCAAGCACTAATAAACCTTAGCACTAACCCCCCCCCATACTGTAGAGAAGGACAAGGCTCTCTGTTTGACCTTATCAGCCAATCACTAAAACAGCTCACTGTACCTATCCAGGCATGTCCAAAGGACAGTTTCAGGTATACTCTCTGGTCCAACTGGTGAATATAGGCATTTTGAGGCAATGTTACAACTGCCTCATGTACACAGTCAACCCTCTCCTCCTACTACCAAACACTAATACATGCGAGAGATGCAATTATACAGCCAAACCTGAGGCTAAGCTTTCTCAACCCAAGACTGGACCAGGCAGTCAAGAGGAGAAGAAAATTACTTGCATCACCCCACCAGTCTCACAAAGACCTATGAAACCAGCACCGGCAAAAAACACACATAAATACACGAAAACATACTGGGAGGTTATAAATAAAAATCTGCAAAAGCAACAGAGACCTCCAAAGCAGACATCCAAGCAACCTCCACCCCCCCCAACATAAACCATGAAACACATACTTCACAAAACCAGTGTGACACACAATCACAGCCCTTCAGGCAAAATAACATATGTAACACACTAGTATTAGGTGTCTCTATAGTCTGGCACACTGATGTCCCAATCACTAGACTTAACAAGGAGAAGGTCACTGTTAGCTGCCTGTTGGGTGCCAGGATCTGCCACATAACACAAGCACTCAGGTCACTCCAGAACAAGTACAAATACAACTCTGTCATTGTCCATGTTGGTTGAATGACCTTAGCCGTACCTACCTGGACTACATGAAAAGAGAATGGAAGAGCTCTCTGATCACATAGCCCAGGCTGGCATGACCCTAACCCTGAGTAGCATCCTGCCCTCACCAAGAATGATACCACAATAGAAAAAAAATATATCAATTTCAACAACTGGCTAAGCTTCTGGTGTCATTCAAAGGGGTTTCAGTGTCTGTCAGCCTGGGATGACATGCTCGACAAGCCATGCTGCTTTGCTGGAGATGGCTTGCACCTGTCACCCTTAGGCTTTTGAATAATGGTCAAGGCTCTTGCCACCCCCATAGAGCATTTTTTAGGCAAGGCTCAAAAGACAAACCACTGCCGTAAATAGCACAAGTAACAAAAAACTGAGGGTAATACTACTCAATACCAAAAGTCTAAACCTCAAAATGCACATACTCGAGGCACTCCTCAGTATGGAAAAAATCGATATATGTGCAGTAACAGAAACCTTGTTTAAGGCTCCAGAGAGCACACCAACACTATTAGGCTGCAACTCATACCATACATTTCAGCCACAAAACCTGAACCGAAATACAAAAGGTGGGGGCATATCCATATTCATTAAGGATACCCACACCTCCAGGTTAGTGGCACAGCACAATGCTTCAGGGATCATCCACGTGCAACCAACAATGGGCAGAACTGCAATTCAAATTGTAGCTTGCTACAGATCACCCACCATGAACCAGGACCCCCATTCCGCATTTCTGGAAACAGTGGGAAACATAAAGGTCCTACCAAACATCCTGATATTGGGTGATTTCAATTACCCAAACATTAACTGGGAGAACTGCTCAAGTACTAACTCCCTTGCCCAACATTTCCTAGAATTTATAAATGCAAACACCCTGGATCAACTGGTCAACACTCCCACCAGAGGTGACAACATATTAGACCTGGTCATCACCATCATGGGCGACCAGTGTTCCACACAGGTGGGCATCCCCTCGCTGGTTAGATCTGACCATAAACTAATAACTCTGGATATCCACATTCCGCCCCCTCCCCCCGGTCAAAGAAACCACTGTGAAAAATTTTTCAAAAGCAAACTTCACGTTACTTATGACCGAGATGGAAAGTTTCAAACCCCCCATGCTAAAGGATAACGCTGCCCAAGCTGCAAAATCTTTTACTAATGCACTCTACAGGCACCTACAAGAATGCATGGATCATGCTATCCCAAGCAAAACCAAGACTCACTCTTCCAAGAAAAGTAAACCAGTCTGGTGGACCCCTGCCATAAACAAGCTATACAATAGAAGGAGGAAACTAGTACAGAAAAGAGTAAAAATCCCAAGAGGGGAAGGCATCCCTGATCAGTATCAGCAAGAAACTATGATCCCTCATAAAATCATCTAAGGCTAGCTTCGAAAGAAAAATTGCTAAGGACTCCAAAGAAAGCCACGAGGCATTCTTTAGCTATATGAAGAATCTAAGTGGCAATTCCCAGATCTGCTCGGAGTTAGTGCAGAATGGCACAAAATACACTGAATCGACCGATATCTCCAACATCCTGGCAGACAGGTTCAGTGCAAACTTCACCCCCCTCTCACCCCCAAAAGGGCCCTTAACCATACCAGAAGAATGTAGTGCCCCTGAAATCACAGACACTCAGGTTAAAACAGCTCTCTCCAAAGCCAAAAACACAGCATCAATGGGACCGGATGGTGTCCTAGGCTGAGTCCTACACGAGTTCAAAGATGAACTTACCCCTCACCTAAACACGCTGTTCAAACTCAGCCTCTCCACAGGCTATGTACTCATAGAGTAGCACACAGCAATGGTTATTCCACTCCACAAAGGTGGACCCACAACAGACCCTGGGAACTATCACCCTATAAGCCTGACTAGCTTGGTCTGCAAAGCTATGGAGCGCATCATCATGGATCTCATTTACAGAGATATTAAGAACCTCCAAACACTGGACTCTACCCAGTTCAGCTTTGTTAAGAGCAGATCATGCCTACTAAATCTGGTGGACTTCTTTGAGACAGTTACCAAGGCTATAGATGAGGGAAAGGTGGTCCACACAGCCTATCTAGACCTCACAAAGGCCTTCAACACAATTCCCCATTCTGGTATCATAGACAAGATCGCCAGCCTGAACATAACCCCCTACATCATGAGATAGGTTGCCAGCTGGCTCACGGACAGAACCCACATGGTAAGAGTTGCGGGAGCTAGGTCTGACTCTAAACCAGTTACAAGTGGTGTTCCACAAGGCTCAGTCCTAGAACCCCTCCGGTTCAGCATATACTTCTCAGAGGTACAGGCAAGCAAAGGAGGACTATGGCTCACCAAGTTCACAGATGACTGCAAACTAGGGGCTATAACTGACTCTCTGGCTGGCACAGGCATCCTCCAAAAGGGTCTCACTGAGACAGATACCTGGTGTCAAAACCATGGCCTCAAGCTAAATGCCAAAACATGCATAGTCATCCCCTTTGGAAAAAACAAGCACCCACAAACTACCACACAGTTAGTAGCCCCCTAAATATGGAAGACGAAATAAGGGATCTGGGGACCCAAGTAGTAGGCATCTCTCCTTTGATAATCACATTGCCAAAGTGGTTAGAAAATCCTTCTATGTGGCCCACCTAATCACAAAAGTGTTTGCATCCAGATCAAAAGAGGTCATTGTGCCCTTCTACGCATCATTCATCAGACCAATTATAGAGTACAATGCCCCATTTGAGATGTACCTTACAAGACACCTGCAACAGCTGGAAAGACCACAGAAGTACCTCACTAAGAGGATCACTGGCCTCAAACAGATGTCCTATGCAGCTCAACTGAAGAAACTCCAGCTGTACCCGACTGCATACTGCCTACTCAGAGGTGAACTCTGCCTGACATACAAGACCATGTCCAACCCAGAATTGATGGACATGCTCCATCTAAAGAAAACCATATCCCCTCAAGCCACATGCTCTAGGGATCTAAACCTCACCACAACAATAAATAGGAAGTGCTGGAGGGATACATTCCTGCCCCAGAGACTTCCCATGCTCTGGAACAAGATTCCAATCTACATTAGGCAGAGCTCCACACTAACACTCTTCAAGAGAAACCTTGACGAGTGGATGGGAAACAGGAAGTTTATCCTGGGGATCACTTCAGTGGCTCTGCTGGATAGAGGCACAAGGAACTAATCTAAGGGGGAGGTGAAAGCCAACACATTCTGGCTAGGTTTATAAATGCCTTTGGGCAGATAGCCTAGTACCTACCTATGAACCTATGAACCTAAATGTTCCTGATTTCAGCTCACATCTTAGCTCTGTCCTTCTTAATCCCTTCTACAACAATTGGCTGTTGTAGGAAAGCTTGTGAATTACACATAATACATAGTGACCATAAGTAAGGGTGTATACTCCTGTAACATCAGACAATGTACACTAAATCATCTGCTCTCATTCTGTCAGTGTGCCATATAAATAGTTCTAACATTTTAAAAGTGCCCCAATTGTCCCTGATGTACTCTGGCTAAATCCATTATTCTGTTGACATTTGTCCTGTCTGGTTGAGAGCTATGCCTAACATAGCTGTCAACCTGTTATAGGAAAAAATCTGAACAAAGCCATAAGTAATAGATGGACAAAGGCCCAAAATTAAGGGCACTGTAATGATTGCTCATACAAAGTAAGAATGCGAATAGAATAACAGATATTACAGTAGCATAACTGTGTTCTGAAGGGTATGACATCTTAAACTCAGATGTCTCTCTTTATTTTCTGACATCAACCATCAATGATTGTCCAACTTTTTTGTCAGAAATCCACAATGTTGTTTGAAAATGACCAAATGTATGATGCAAACATCTGTATAGTTTAGAGGTAGGATGCCTACAGGGAACATATTCTACAGCAGGTTTGCATTGTTTTGTGTCATTGTGGCACACTGGTGTTGCTGGGCTGTCCCCATATAGTTGTTGTAATACCACACTGCTATTTGTCTGGCAGTGGCCGTATGACATAATAGTGGGAGGGTAACCATAGGGGACACACCACAGTACAATTCATTGCTGGGTGTAGGCACATACAGCAGAATCTGTCATGGTACACTGAGACATACCCCCATAGTGCTACTATCTTTCTGGGGTCTACACATGTAGGATGTTGTCATACAATGGCCGTATGATGTGTGAGGGAACAGTGGGTAGTGCAGGCCATTATGGGTGCATTGAATCTGTACATAGTGGATGCACACATATCCTGTAATGTGTTCTCTTTTTGTTGTCTTTCAGGAACCATGTATCACAGATGACATGCCCCCTTCTGTTATGCAGAGAATGAGGTAACAGTAAATGCACTAAGGCAGCATCATCAGATGTTGTTGTCCAGGGGGAGACATAATCATGAACAACAGGCAGCATTGTGGGCAGACCGTATACATGATGTCAATCAGATTGGCCAGCAGGACAGGACCTATGAGCAAGTGTGACATAGAGCCACAGTTATGGTGAATGCTGCATGAAGAAGGGCAGGTGATGTTGCCAGAGATCATGCCGCCACCACTGGAGGGCCTGCAGTGGTACAACCACTCTAGGCTACAAAGGAATTCCTGGTGAGCCTAGGAACACATGACATCTCACAGGCATCCATCATACCATACATTGTGGAGGTGGGTGCCACAGTGACCCCAGCAGAGGAGCATTCAGGTAAGTTTACTGTGTCCACCATTTTAATACTTTATCAGTCATTATGGCAGGCTGTACATACCTGTAACATGGGTGTCAGGTCTACCTGCATAAGTGGGGGTTTGGGGTTTAAGCTCAGTTGAGCACACGTACTCTGAATCTCAGCAATATAGCCAGTAACAGTGGCTACTATACAAGTGGATATATGCACATGTTACCCTGTAGTGCTGCAACATATGGTGGTGCTGACAATGCCTCTCCCTCACCCTTTCATAAGTCTGTCAGGAGTTGCCCAAGCCTGTGGTCCTGTACCTGGTAAGCATGATACTATTGTTTTACAGATCATATATGCCCTATGAAAATTAAGGGCTGCCATATTGCACTATGTACAAATGCTGTGTTTAGCCAGATTATATTATTTGTAAGTAGCATTCTTGAACAGTTGACTACAGTTCATAGATTGGGTAATCACAGGGGTGTATTTGAATGAACATTAACACATTTGCACTTATAGTTATGAGTGACTAAACAGCCTGGTATACATGAGGCAAGTAATCCAAGATGCTTGTTCATACACAAAAGGTAGATGTGATATGCCTGAGGCAGTGACACTAGTACTGACATATCATTCTCAATATAGGTGCACTGGGTTTAATGTGCAGTTTTATATCATGTATAGTGTCATATCGTATACCTTACAGGGAAATTGTACTGGCAACTTTAACTAGATGTAGCTGATGTGCAGGTTATAAAGCTTTTGCATGTTGTTGTGAAGTTGCCTGTTGTGCGTGGGAGTGAACATGAGAAGATGTGAGTCTGGTAATGCAGTTGTGGATTCTCATTTCTATGAGTCTGTGTGGATTACCATACATAAAAGTGCAAATGGTAATGTACTGCTTTTGTCTTGGTTTTCACAGGTCACTTGGGGGGGGGGGGTTGGAGTCTGTCTCCCTCACAACCTGATGTCAGTGTCTCATCAGACCCTGATGATGATGGGGCCATAGCGAGGCACAGGTGGGCTTGTCAATGGATGAATCTGTCCCAGAGGCTGACATCCCTCTTCTGCTGCCATTGTCTCTAGACACAGTCAGTATGCCCACACATACCCAGTCCCCAGAGGCCACATATATTGGACAGTCAGAGGGTGGACATATTGACCAGGGATGTGTAGCAACAAAGGCTTCAGTAATTGTAGTCATTAACCATAGCCAAAGATCTAGCAGCGTCCCACACAGGTGGATTGACAGGGGTGTTTATAGGAGGCCTGCTGTCCATCCAATACCATTTTATGGTATTACATCTCGAGGCACTTGACATATTTTTTGGGCAGTCATGGAGGCAAAGGCACATTTTGAACAGAACACCAAATGTTTGGACTCATGGTGGCAATACACTGGCACAGGATGTCATGGCAGCACAACAGAAATATGATGTCAGTGGTATGGCAGTATACGTGCATGGCTGCCTAGGTGCATAGGTCTATAACAGTCTAACAGGGACAATGGGGTAAGTCCATGTAATCATGCATTCATACTTTGTGATAAGGTCTGCTACCCCTGATATGCATCACGTGGACTGTCTGAACTATATCTACAAGGTGTGGTGATGGAGTTGACTCATCTACAAATATCCTGTGTCCAGATGTTATTTTCCTAGGGTTTGACTCTCAGACACTTGCATATATACCAGCTGACATATCAGTCTGTACATGGCATACACATTTGACAGCATGCCATGCTGCCCTACTATTGCCATAAACTTTGTCATGGCAGTCAGCAGGGACATGGGTAGGGGCACATCAGGGTGTACAACACCCAGACTGAGCCAAACCATCTCACTGTACTGCCCGTTCAGGCAACATGTATAAAGCACTTAGCCATCCATGATACTGTCAATGTGGGGAGTCACTATGTGGCTCACTGATGGCAGACAAATGCAACATAGGGTCATCCAACTCCAATAGGTGTTCTATAAGCAGTAATGCTCAACAGGGACAGTTGCGGGTCCTCTGCTGCTTGGACTGCATGTCTCCATAGTACACTGACTGTGGCTAACAAGGTTGGCTGCTGCTGCTACTTGTGAGCACTTGTACAGTCACTGTGTTATGTCAGTGTCTTGCATGATGGTATTGCAAATAATACATGGCTGATTACTTAGTAATGGCCATAAACCCCAATTGAATATATATGTAATATCCTTTCCATCGAGAATACCTATGTCCCCAGTTAGTAGCATGGCAGTCTCTACATGTGATGTACATACATAGGGTTGCCAGGTAGCCACACAGACCTGGCCACAAAGGTTTACAGCTCATGTGCCACAAACCAACATGTCTGTACAGTGGTATGGCAGGATTCATATGGCATAGATGCGATCACAGTCACCGTTAGGTGACATACCAAAACCCTTCATCATGCCACTTATCTTACTACAATGGCCATGTGTTGATGTACTTTCCAAACTGTTTTGGCACATGCAGATGACAGTATTGCTTCTCACAGAGTCCTATCATATCATCAGTATACACTCACAACTGTTCATCTGCAATGCATGTCAGTGCTGCCTGTGCATTAAGCATATTCGTAGGGGATCTGTGCTGTGCATAGAGGACAAGGTCTGATCCCACTTGATTGTATATGCTGCCTATCTCTAGGAGGCATAGTAGATGGATTAGTCACCCTAAAAGTGTTGAGCCACTATGTGATGTTAGTACTACATGCCTGTTGGTGACATTTCTGTAGCAGACATAACATACCCTTAACACAGACCTTCCATACTGGTATGGTACAGAGTGCCTCAGTGCAATTCCACATATGCCACCTGCATGATTGGTTGGGCGGATGTCAAATCAACACTGAGTATGTGGGTGCATCTCCTATGGACTTGGGAAATATTTGCTGTTCCTGTGACAAGGGCTCACAATGTCTCCAACTGTGACGGCTGTATTGCCATCATGATGGTGACATGCACCTCTCCTATTGCTCTGAGACATGCTATCACAGCCTGTCATGCACACATGGCCACATTCAGACAAGCAGCACTTCCACTCACTGCATACAGGACACACCACAGTGCACACATAGTGCATGTTGGCTGCATGCACAGTGGAAAACTTACCTATGTAGTGGTACACAGTACAGATGACAATACTGGATAATTACACTACATCTCATGTCTGCTACTACTATCCATGTAGGATACATAATGCTTGCTGATATAAGCAAGCCATGTTGTGGTCATTCATTTGGGAGGCCACATCACCCACAACCAGTAAAATAATGAAAACCCTACCAATGTGCACGTTAAAAAGTTTATTATATATATATATATATATATATATATATATATATATATATATATATATATATATATATATATATATATATCTATGTGTGTGTGTGTGTGTGTATATATATATATATATATATATATATATATATATATATATATATATATATATATATACAGCATGGATATACATCCACACTGAGTTGCTGCTTTGAGATTAGAACCTCAACCTATTCACTGTTACACACTACAACTCACAGTACTTATTGCATGAAACACAGAGTTTATCTGATATTTGATTGTCAGCCAGCACTCTTAAGATGGATGACATCAGCAGGCCATGTAGAAGTGGGGAATTTAGATGACAGAAGCTAGTTACAAGGTTAAAAAGTGCATAACCATTGCACAGTTATAGCCCATGAGGTAATATCCATTGTGCTACAAGGGGATATATTTATACACACACTGAGTTGGCTGCTGCAAGATTAGAACCCCTACCTATCTACTATTACCCACCATAGCTCGCAGTACTTACTGCATACTCCATGGAGTTTATCTGACATTTTCCTGTAAGCCAGCACTCTTAAGATGGATGAAATCAGCAAGCCATATAGAGGAGGGCAATTTAGAAGGCAGCAGCTAGTAACAGGGCCAAAAGGTGAGTAGCCATTGCATGGGGATAGCCCATGACAGCATGTCCATTGTGCTGAAAAGGGATATATTTACACACACACACTGAGTTGGCCACTATGAAATTAGAACCAACCCTTACCTGTCCACTGATATACACTACAACATGCAGTTCTTACCACATGTACCACAGATTACATCTGTTGAATATGTGATTGCAGGCACTTTACTTGTGGAGTGTGGAAAGTAGGCTTGTGTTGGACAGCATGTGTGGCTTGCAGAGTGATATTGCTTAGTTAACTAAGTGTAGGAGCATGCCCAGTGGGACTGTCAGTACTTATAAGGTGACTCCAGGCCAGAGCTATCTACATTTCAGTCTGGGATTTTGTGTGCTACATACATTGGCAGCTGCACCTCTTTCCACTGTATAGCACTTCCCTGAACCTGTTCACTGCATTCCACAGCTATCTGCTGTACTTAGTATGTGACTGGGGTACATAATGCAACATCACACACATGGTGACAGTCTGCATACTTCTCACTGTACATGTTTTTGCAGAAAGTCCAATATTTCTCTCCATATGTCTGGTCTGTTCCTCATACATTTGTGGTGTGCCGGTAACTTATTGTATAATGCAGTCAATGAATAGTACTACCTGCAGACACATTTGAGTGAAGGACTTTACATCCTGCAGATATTCTGTTGTGATGCAATCCCCTGCTATACTAGCCACCTTCTAGGGTAATCAGAGCTGTGTAATGTCTGTCTGTAGTTATATCTCTTTGTCCCCCCATTCTCTCTGACTTTGTCCAGTTTTTTTGCAGTAACAGATTGAAGGCATACCTCTCAACCTCTTAGAGCAAGAAATCTGGACAAAGCCAATACTAAAAGTGGGACAAAGGTCCCAAAACAGGACAATTTTTAAATAATAGCCTAACAAACTTATAAAGTTGATAGTATATTAGGTGTTGGATTAGCATGAATTTTCTAAAAAGTATGAAGTCTGAAACCCAAATGACTGTTATTATTTTCTAACTTCAATCTTTAATGACGGCGCTAATTTGCCAGAAAACCACAATTGCATGAAAAATTGGCAAAACATTTGAAGTAAAAATCTGGACATTCTGCAAAATCTGTAAAGTTGAGAGGTATGAGAAGGGTATGACAGTCTGTGGGAATACCACCATATGACTACCTCACATGCAAAAGATGTGGATGCTGTCAGATTCAAGCTATGAACACCATCACCAATACTGACATCCCTAGCACACTGAGCCACACAGGCCACCAGGGAGAGAGATGTGTCATTCGTCACACAATCAAAAGCATACAGACATGCATTATCATTGCTACATTACATGTGATATCCAATGTGTGCCCAGGTTCTGTGTCACAGCGCTGAGGTTGGCTGGTCTGCTGATACATCATTGCTGCCGTACTGTTAAAGCAGTTGTATGGGAACACTGATGTGATGGGGTGGGGGATGAGCAGCCCATGATCTGCTGGCATAAGCAGTTGTGCGACTGTTCTGTGACCACACTGTTTACCGTCACCCTTGACTAATGTAGTGGATATTCCAGCCTTGTGGCCTAGTGAATATTTTGGAGCAAATACTATTGGACTGTGTACCTGTTGCCCCATGTGGCTGTTATATCTCTCTAAATAGCCCAGTAGCTCACTATATTCCCTTGCAAACATGCATCAGGTCCATACATATGATATCATATTCTATCACTCCTTACAAGTGGTGTATAGGTGAGTGTCTTACCTTGCAAATGCAGCAGTTATTGTATACAAGTCAGAATAAGGTGTTAGTCTCTAGGGCCCTAGGTTGTCAGTGCATGTGCTATGCATTGTATCTTGCGTAAGGTCCAGGGCATACTGTGCATGCCTACATCTGCCTAAAGGGTCATCTTCAGGGACTTCTTCCTCCAAGTCCTCCTGTGGCTGTGGGGACATAGGCACTGGTGGGAGGCTGAGTGCCCCTTCCCTTTGCTGATTCTGCTGCATCTGTTTCCGCAAGATCATCTTGTGTAGCATGGCACATACTGTGAACATCTGTGCACATGTGGCTGGAGAGTACTGCAGGGCTCCTCCAGATATATCGAGTCACTGGAACCGTGACTTCAGCAGCCCAACCACACACTATTTGATGCTCCTAGTTTGTGAGTGTGTGTGTGTGTGTGTGTGTGTGTGTGTGTGTGTGTGTGTGTGTGTGTGTGTGTGTGTGTGTGTGTGCCTCATTATGGCATTCTTCCATATGTGTTTGTGTGTGTGTGTGTGTGTGTGTGTGTGTGTGTGTGTGTGTGTGTGTGTGTGTGTGTGTGTGTGTGTGTGCATTTCTGATGGGTGTTATCATCCACAATTCTAGTGTGTAGCCAGCATCCCCCAGTAAATGGCCATGTGGGAAGTCCCCCCTAGCAAATATCTGGTACAGCTGTGATGTGTGCCAGATATGGGAGTTGTGATAACTGCCAGGGCTGCCAGCACACACATTCATGATAATGCCCTGGTCATTACACATGAGCTGGCAGTTGATGGAGTGATACCCCCTTGCGGTTGATGTAGATTCTACCCTCCTCACCGGGTGGTGCCTTGATGTGTACATGAGTGCAGTCTATGGCAACCAGTACCTCAGGGTAGTGTGCTAGATTGTAGGGTGCATGCAAGCTTTATTGGGCTCTGTTATAGGTGTAGGCTGTATGATTCACTACCTAAGATGCATTCCACCTGCCAAGTACATCATTAAAAACATTTAATGGCAATAATTTAAGTGAATCAATAATTAATATATAATTGGCTTTTGGATACACTCAGCAATGCAGCACGCCATGCAAACACACAGAAACAAGCACTCTGAAGGTAAACAAAGTTCAGCAGTCATTGTACATACCCCCTGAAAGGGCACACTCAGCATGGCGGCACGCCACACAAAAATGCTGAAACACATGCACACAACCTCTAAACTACTTGGTTCCGGACCCTACCTCATTAGCAACAGCACAATTCTACCATTGTGACTACTCCATGCAGGGTCCTATACTACATTTCTGTCACATACTATGAAATTTGTTTTTCCACTATTTCTTTTTTCATAACTGTATGTTTGCGCACTGCAGCAAGCTGTGCAAACATAACTAGATCATTACAAAAAATACAATTATTTTAAATTATTTCTCATGTTTTTGAACACTTGGTGGATAGCTTTGCATGTATCTGTGTCTGCTGTGCTATTTCTGTCCATCTAACTACATTTTTACAGCCACTGTTGTCTGTTTAAAATATTGTACACGGAAACTTTCTGTGTACACTGCGAACATCAACATGGGGTCTGCAGGACTGCCTCTCTGCTGGATTGCTGTACCGCTCTCAATTGCATGAAATTCACCTGTTTATGAGGTGATTTTCATGCCACAGGTGCTTCTGTTTTGGCACTTGCATGTGCGCCACCCAGCTCTGTATACTAAATCACAAAGCTGCTTACTTTTGTAAGTAGTGTGCCACGATGTCTACACAGTAAATGAGACCATGAAGGCTTTATTGAATTCCCCCCACAGTCAAGTGATTATTCCAAATCTAATCACTAAGAGCTAGTATCTATAAAATCTATCCCATTTAAAGCATTCACTTTGATGTAGATAGTGGTAAGGAGGAATGGAATGCAAAACTAAAGCCACATGGAATGAGGCTGAGTACAGACAAAACACTTATCATAGAGGAAATGGGGAGATCCAAAGAAGCAGAAAACTGAGACAGAAAAGAAAATAGTGGAACCAGTAACCACCTTCAGTTATTTGGGAGGGCTGGATGAGAAGAAGACAAGTCTGAATAAGGAGGTCAAATGAGAATTAGATAGGTTGATACCAAGTAGCACTACGTGTCAGGGGTAATGTGTGACAGAAGAACACCAAAGAAAATAAAAAGTAAGGTATACAAAATGGTGGCATGAGCTGTACCTCTGAATGGGATAGCATACTGAACAGTGAAATTAGTAAAACTGAGGGAGCTAGAAATGATGAAGATGAAGTGCCTAAGATGGGTTGTAGGATACACCCTGTGGTACAGATAAATATCAGAGCAGAATCCAAAGTAGCACCAATTGCAGAGAAGATCAAAGAAAATAGATTTTGGTGGTTTGGGCACATGTGAAAGAAAGGAGAAGACATTTTGTTGAAGATGACGTGACAGACTGAAAGAAGACAAGAAGACACACTGATGTCTAGCAAAGAGATGGATGGATTGCATAAGAGAAGATCAGAAGTAGTAAGGCATGACTGTCAAAGGTGGGAAACTGATAATGAACTTAGACAGCTGTAATGGTGAGATATTACACCAACCCAATTTAGAAAATGGGAAAGGGAGTTGATGATGATTTAATCAGTATAGGTAATTAGATATTCTCTGCAATTGGAGCTACTTTGGATTCTCCTATGATCTTTATCTGTACCACAGGGTGCATCCTACAACCCATCTAAGGCACTTCATCTTCATCACTTCTAGCTTCCTTAGTTTTACTAATTTCATTGTTCAGCTTTCTGTCCCATTCAGAAGTACAGCTTGTGTCACCATTTTTCTCGATTTCAACAATTGGCTAAGTTTCTGGTGTCATTCAAAGGGGATCCAGTGTCTGTCCATCTGGGATGACATGCTCAACAAGTCACACTGCTTCGCTAGAGACGGCTTGCACCTGTCACCCTTAGGCTTTTGAATACTGGCCAAGGCTCTTGCCACCCCATAGTACCTTTTTTAGGCAAGGCTCAAAAGATAAACATACTGCCATAAATAGCACAAGTAACAAAAAACAGAGGGTAATTCTACTCAATGCCAGAAGTTTAAACCTCAAAATGCACACATTCAAGGCACTCCTCAGTATGGAGAAAATCGATATATGTACAGTAACAGAAACCTGGTTTAAGGCTCCAGAGAGCACCCCAGTACTACCAGGTTACAACTCTTACCACACATTTCAGCCACAGAACCCAAACCGAAATACAAAAGGTGGGGGTGTATCAATATTCAACAAGGATACCCACACCTCCGGGTTAGTGGCATAGCACGATGCTTCAGAGATCATCCACGTATAACTAACAATGGGCAAAACTGCAATTTAAATTGTAGCTTGCTACAGATCACCCACTGTGTCCCAGGACCCCATTCCACATTTCTGGAAACACTGGGAAACATAAAGGTCCTATCAAACACCCTAATATTGGGTGATTTCAATTACCGAAACATTAACTGGGAGAACTACTCAAGTACTAACTCCCTTGCCCAACTTTTCCTAGAATTTATAAAGTCAAACACCCTGGTTCAACTGGTCAACAGTCCCACCAGAGATGACAACATATTGCACCTGGTCATCACAAACATGGGTGACTGGTGTTCCACACCAGAGGTCAACCCCTCGCTGGTTAGATCTGACCATAAACAAATCACTTTGGATATCCATATTCTGCCCCCACCCCCGGACAAGAAAACAACCATGAAAAACTTTTCAAAAGCAAACTTCACGTTACTTAAGACCGAGGTGGAAAGTTTCAAAGCCCCCATGCTGAAGGATAACACTGTTCAAGCTGAAGGATAACACTGTTCAAGCTGCAAAATCCTTAACTAATGCATTGTACGGGCAGCTACAAGAATGCATGGATCGTGCCATCCCAAGCAAAACCAAGACTCACTTCTCCAAGAAAAGGAAACCAGACTGGTGGACTCCTGCCATAAACAAGCTATACAATAGAAGGAGGAAACTAGTACAGAAAAGAGTAAAATCCTAAGAAGGGAAGACATCCCTGATCAGTATCAGCAAGAAACTACGATTCCTCATAAAATCATCCAAGGCGAGCTTTGAAAGAAAAATTGCTAAGGACTCCAAAGATAACCACAAGGCATTCTTTAGCTATGTCAAGAATCTAAGTGGCAATGCTCAGATCTGCTCAGAGTTAGTGCAGAATGGCACAAAATACACTGAACCAACCGATATCACCAATATCTTGGCAGACATGTTCATAGCAAACTTCACCCCCCTCTCACCCCCAAAAGGGCCCATAACCATTCCAGGAGAATGTAGAGACCCTGAAATCACAGACATTCAGGTTAAAACAGCCCTCTCCAAAGCCAAAAACACAGCATCAATGGGACCAGACGGTGTCCTAGGCTGTGTCCTACATGAGCTCAAAGACTAACTAACCCCTCACCTAAACACACTGTTCAAACTCAGCCTTTCCACGGGCTACATACCCATAGAGTGGTGCACAGCAACGGTAGTTCTGCTCCACGAAGGTGGAGCTACAACAGACCCTGAGAACTATCACCATATAAGCCTGACTAGCTTGCTCTGAAAGGCTATGGAGCGCATCATCATGGAACTCATTAACAGAGACATTGGGAACCTCCAAACACTGGACCCTACCCAGTTTGGCATTGTTAAGGGCAGATAATGCCTCCTAAACCTGGTGGACTTCTTTAAGACAGTTACCAGGGCTATAGATGAGGTCAAGGTGGTACACACAGCCTAACTAGACCTCGCTAAGGCCTTAAACACCATTCCCCATTCTGGTATTATAGACAATCTCACCAGCCTGAACATATACCCCTACATCACAAGATGGATTGCCAATTCGCTCATGGACAGAATCCACATGGTGAGAGTCGGGAGCTAGGTCCTACTCTAAACTGTTTACATGTGGCGTTCCCCAGGGCTCAGCCCTAGGACCCCTCCTGTTCGGCATATACTTCTCAGAAGTACAGGCAAGCACAGGAGGACTATGGCTGACCAAGTTCACAGACGACTGCAAACTAGGGGCTATAATTGACTCTCCAGATGACACAGCCATCCTCCAAAAGGGTCTCACTGAGAGGGATACCTGGTGTCAAAATCATGGCCCTAAGCTAAATGCCAAAAAGTGCATAGTCATCCCCTTTGGAAAAAACAAAGTACCCACAAACTACCACATAGGTGGTAGTCCCCTAAGTACGGAAGACATAATAAAGGATCTGGGGACCCAAGTAGATACTAATCTCACCTTTGATAATTACATTGCCAAAGTGGTTAGAAAATCCTTCTACATGGCCCACCTAATCACAAAAGGGTTTGCATCTAGATCAAAAGAGGTCATTGTGCCCCTCTACTCATCACTCATCAGACCCATCATAGAGTACAATGCCCCATTTGGGATGTACCTTAAAAGACACCTGCATTAGCTGGAAAAACCATAGAAGTACCTCACCAAGAGGCTCAATGGCCTCAAACAGATGCCATATGCAGCTCAACTGAAGAAACTCCAGTTGTACTTGGTTGCATAATGCCTACTCAGAGGTGATCGCTGTCTGACATACAAGGCCATGTCCAACTTAGAACTGATGGACATGCTCCCCCTAAAGAAAACCTTATCCCCTTGAGCCACATGCTCTAGGGATCTAATCCTCACCACAACAATAAATAGGACATGCTGGAGGGATAGATTCCTGTCCCAGAGGCTTCCCATGCTTTGGAACAAGATCCCAATCTACATTAAGCAGAGCTCCTCGCTAACACTCTTCAAAAGAAACCTTGACGAGTGGATGGAAAACAGAAAGTTTACCTTGGGGATCACTTCAGTGGCTCTGCTGGACAGCGGCACAGGGAACTAATCTAAGGGGCCACGAAAGCCAACACATTCTGGCTAGGCTTATAAATGCCTTAAGACAGCTAGCCTAGTACCCACCTATGAACCTATGAACCTATATATGGCTTTCAGCTTCTCCTGTTAGGGGATGCCACAGCAGATCACCAGACTGCAAATTAATTGGCAGTGGAGTTTTTATGGTGTCGAGAAGCCAGCCTAACACCCAACCTTCACAGAAGGCACACACACACACACACACACACACACACACACACACACACACACACACACACACACACACACACACACACACACACACACACACACACACAAACACACGCACACACTGCATGTTTTTAAAACTCATTCACCTGCAGGGAGAAAATACAAACTCTGCTTCAGCAGAGAATAGAACATAGAACCTCTTGCTGGGAGGCGACAGTGCTAACCGCTGCACCACCATGGCCAACATGATTTGACCAGTATAGATATGTGTTTTTAATTTGCTCTGCCATTTCATTCCTTCCATAAAATTTAAGCCAAGCTGACTCCTATACATTTTTCTTTCTCAATTACCCTAAAATGCATTAAAATATATGAAAGATCTTTTATTTGTGTCTTAACACACTGACCTTATGTACAAAAATGATTCTTCCAGGCATACTTTAGTCATGCTACTTGCTTTGTTTTTGTTTGTTTGTTATATATAAAAAGGGTCACAAGCAGAGGGGGTAAAATATATTAAATATTCTAAGTTACAAAAGTAAAAACAAAACATAATAAAAATAAAGAGCAAAGGGATTATGGATAACACCTCTACTGCTATACAGAAATAATCCCTGTGATTTGAAAAATTCAGTATGAAAGGCCAAGTTGCAAAAAGAGTGGTGACACAGAGGGCAGGGCAGGGGCAATTCAGAGACTCACGTTCTTCTGTCGCAAAAGGCCATAAAATATTGCGGCTGGCTTAACATGCAAATTAGGATAAGAGATAGAAATGTGCAACATTATTATGCTATGACTCGATCGGAGCTTTAACCCAAAATGCCATTGGCACACCCAGAAAATGCATAATTTCAGCAGAAAATGAATTTCACTTGTTTATTCAGAAACTCAGAGAGTATACTGCAGTATAAATTATTTAAATGCCCCAGTCATTTCCATACTGTTGTTAATTTCAAGGAATGCTCTGCATCCTTTCAATGAGATAATGACTTTACTCTAATATATTTAGGAAGATGGTGTACACTTCAACTGTCCAGATTTTTGCATGATGCCAGATTTTCTCCGGGCCTCTGCTGAAAATGGACATGTATCGGACTATCCCGGTAAACAAATGTAAAATAAATAAATAAGTAAATAAATTTTTCCCTATTATTTTTGGGTTATTCCTCATAAAATTTGTGGTTTTATGGCAAATTACTGGGATGATATGAGAATCAAAGTCACCAAATAATGACATGCATTTGCATTTCAGACCTGAAACTCTTCAGAAAATGTATGTTAACACAAACCCTGTTACTATAGCAACTTTCTAAGTTTATTAAGAGCAATATTTAAAATCTGCCCCTATTTTTGGGCATTTGTGTCCCTATTTTGTCAGGCTTTGTCCACATTTCTTGCACTAAGTGGTTGACAGGTATGATGGCATAACTTACAACAGCAATTACCGAAATGGCCGTTACTGTCACACTCTGACAAAGTATATTGCTATGATTGTCCGTTGTTTCTTTATGTAGCCCATCATCTTATTTTAGACTTTCTTTTTCTTTCTTTTTCTCTTTAATGAACACCAAAATAGTAGTTAAATAACAGCATCAACTTAACAGGGTTCTTTAAGTCATCTCCACCAGCTGCTTAAAGTTATAGCTAAGCACAGATAGTATAAATAAAACAGTGAATAATATGCAAACATAAAATAAGATGTGTAAAATATTAGTAAGATAAATGCACTTTATAATAAGGCAATTACACAGTTAAGGCATCACTAAACCAAATACACAGCCTGAGCAACTTTGTTTTTTTTTGTCAGTTGATTTTGATTTAGCTCTAGCATAGATTTATTAAGGTCTGTAACATGCAACTCTGACACAGCTTATCTGTCTCTGATTACTAAATTAATGAATTAAGCCCTGGCTGTTTTAATGTTAAGCTGATATAGTTCTGTTTGTTCTGCTTTCAGTTATGCCAGCCATCCCCAGTGGATTATATCATCACATCATACCTGCATTCATAATGATAGGCAGCAGTATCAAGATAGATTAAAGTAAAAGATGGCTTCCCTACACCTGGCCAGGTGGTCAGGTGTAAAGTGGATGGAGTGACGTGGCAGAGTTCATCTCCACAGTGTTGACCTCCTTGATTACTGTTTCCATAGGAACACACTGCCAGTATAAATTCTGAAAGCGACATGGAAGTGATTTGTTTCATTTCCTAAATGTACCTCCCCTTTACTGTCTGTGCAGCTGTAGAGTGTGGCACATATACATTTGAAAGAACGGGGAGCTTGCTCCCCTTTATTTCAACATGGTTTTGTTGGGCTGAGCTCCTGATTAGTGGAACTTATTGAGCTGAATCATTTTGAGTTGAGACATGAACGTTTTTAGGTAAAGTATAAGAATTAAAGTGCAGTATTTCATTAAGTTATTTTCAGTGAATTTTTAATGTATTTATTTATCTGAATGTTTAATGTATACATTTATTTTAATACAGAAATGTGCCAACATGTTATCAGCAAATTTCGTCATTATCTTATTTGCATCTTTACACATTTTATTTAAAATAAAATCAACTACTCCTAAGAAATTCTAAGCTAAGTCTCTAATGTTTCTCAGCCATTTAAATAGAAAACAAAAGTTTATAATGAAATGATGTTAGTGGTAGTTCAAACTTCACCTTCTATATAAGAAAATTTAACTATATGGCAATGTTTCTGAATCCTAAATAGAGGAAATAGTGAGACAAAAGGACTCTGGAAATAAGGAAACACAGATACTCTGTGTTAAAAGCAATCACTGTAAATGAAAGGATAAAGTAGTGGATGTAGTAACATTTTATGAAACCTGTGGAAACTGAGTACACTCAAGCAGTTTAGAAAATCAAGAACATAAAAATATATTCCTTCATGGTCATGTGCCTCCAGTTCCTTATATAAGCTTACTGCTTTTGTTTTCTATAATTGGTTTCTTGTTCAAGAAAGAATAAAAAAAGAGACTGATTGAGATGACTGATAGTTGTCACCTATAAATAAATAGGATGTCCTCATCTGTGGAGGGTTCAAGGAGGTACCCACCCTCACCCCCCACCCTGCACATAACACTCTGTTTCCTAATTTTTCCTGAGTGGGTGTTGACTGCAGATTTTGAGGTAGTGCAACCAAACATTTATGTTTTAAGCATTGATCTTCTGAGGATTCATAACAAAAGCAATAACCACATATAAAATAGTCAGGCAATACACAATCAGTATTCAGTTATCTATTTATAATATAATTATATATAATGTTGCTTATCTCCCATCATCCTGTGATTTCCTAATAAATGATTTGCAGAAATAAACAACTTCTAATAATGTCTTAATCAAAATAGCTTTCTCAGTTAAAATCAAATTATCTTTAAGCTTCTGCATTTTTTACTTAGGGATTTCAAAACTGCAAATGGTCACAGAAATCAAAAGCTTTGCAAAACTGTATTCTCCCATTCTCAAAAATATAACTGCATAATTCCAAGACATTAACATGATAGCTCATTTATTCATAAAAGTTAATACAAGTGAAGTGACTCTTCATATTGAAAATTCAGTTATGGTAAAAACTGAACCAGTATTTGATATACTCACCCACACTTCATGCAAATTATAATCAGAAATATTAATTACTATAAGACTGTGGCACTGTTTTTGATGATGAAAACAGCACTGATGTTGCATTACACTCCTCTCTTGCTTTCTCATAAATTAGCTCTCATGTTTCCAGTTCTTTCTTCTTTGATGACACTGTTCCCTCCATTCTAGTATTCAGCTGCTGGGCGATCCTCAAATATGGTCTAGGATTAGTAGATGGTCAGCACATTGCACAGTACAAATAAGCATGGATAGTGCTGGGTTGTGAAATTTTAAAGATAAAGAGCGCATAGCCACTAAATGGTCAAATAATGCACTATACAGTGCATGCTAATGAGTGTCTAATGACATGTAAACGAAGAATCCCATTTAAATAAACCACAAGGATTATGCAAAGGAAGAAGACCAAAATGATGGACTATAACAGAAATGTATAAAACAGCAGTGCTGTAACGCAGCGCATATTTATTTTAGTGGCAAGGATCTCAGCATAAGTAAACAATCTCCATCAGCTGTGCATGGTTGTTACAGACACAGCAGGCAGAGTAGTTTACTTATAATGTTATTTATTTTGCATTTATTTACTATCCCACATGGAGTGTTTTACTCATGGCTCATGGCCTTAATCCTCTATACCCTTAGTTGTGCTGCCTGTTTTCTGAGGGAAAGGCATGTTGAAGTTTACATATATTTTATTTGTATATTTATATATATGTGTGTGCGTATTTGTGTGTAAGCAATTTAAGATCAGTAGACAAATTAATTTATGTAGTCGAGGAATACTTCACAGATATGCAGCACAGATAACTAGAGAGAATGCTAGTGAAAGGGTTACAAGTTTGTTGGTCCTGAACATTTCTAACATAAACAATAAGGATATTTTTATAACTGCCAAAATGTGGGAGTCATCTGGCCACTAAATATCCTTCTATCACATTCAAATAATTTAAATGTAGCCTAACATATCAAGAGTACATATACAAACTTATAAAGATGTATTTTATATTTCCTGAAAGAAGACTTGCTCGACATAGGAGAAAGAAACAGTCTTTGTTTGCCAGCAATATGCTCTCATACCTGCATTTTCGTTCATGGCGGAACAGATCATGTTATGAATACTTGGACTGAGCTTTATCTTTATGTGGTACTTTGCCTTCGTTCCTTTAATTATACCATAGTTCTGTATTAACAGAGACCACAGAGGATTGTGTTAGGTCAGATTGTTACTTCCATATTTTTTGTGCCATGATTCCCCCCACTGATTAATAGAATTCTCATTCCCCCTGCGTATACACACATCACTATGTGGCATTTTCTCACATAGTTTCATAGATAAGTACTAGCAGAGCTGCCTTTGTGAGTCATTTAAAGCCTAGCCAGTTTCACTTTTGTGCTCAAAATAACCTATCCCATTTCATTATAGATTGGCCTTACCCATCCCATGGTAAATAATTATATATTACCCCTAATAAAAATAATTGTGATCATACCAGAAATAGTCGGCGGGGGCATGCAAGTGATAAAAAATTTAGGAGCTGCAGCTCTCCAATAGTAGTACAGGTGGAAGTTGTGGGGTAAAGTTTCTGCTTCCGTCAGTAGATTCAAGCTGTGTTAGAATATGGATATGAACAAACCTTGTTTTTAACAAAAGCAATACATCAAATACCTAAACTATAATCTCCACATATGACACATAAAATACATAATTTGTTGTTACAACTGACATATATACAGTAAGGTCAATGGATAGTTCTATTTTACAATATAAGAATAGATATAGCAGGAAATATACAATGTAAGCAGTGCATCAGGCTATCAAAACAACTGAAAAAAGTATGTAAGGTGATTAATAGCAAGCAGGTAAAGTATGCATGAACAAGGAAGAGTTAAGATTTAAAATTTGTCAGGGGAGAAGGATCAAAGAAATTTTATGTGGATAGGGGGTGTGTTCCAGAGCAGCGGTATCCTCTGTGAGATATATCTGTACTGCAATTCCCTACACAGTTGCATTGGGAAGAAAAAACATTTCTTTCTTCCTAGCATAAGTGGTTCTCTTCTAGCTGCATGTGTGGAGCATCAGCTTCCACTCAACAATACACAGGATATAGTTTCTTCTATTTCCTGCTTCACTGAGACTCAAATGGCTACTGGTGTCCCCTCATGTTAAACTGGTCACAGTGCATTAACATGTATTTGGCTTATACCTGTGGTGACTTTACACACAACAGCCTTTTAATAATTTCATATGAGTGTGATATTTCACAACATTACTATCGTTTTTAGAGGGGATCTGGTTTAACATGGTTGTCAACACTGCATCGACTGCTTGTGTTTTGTAACAAAGGATTTTATTTAAATAGTAAAATTCTTTATTTATTAGTTTAAACATCTTAATGCTGGCCCATGCATAAATGTGTGGAACATTACAGAGTGAGCAATGTGTAAATACTAAACTGTCTAAAAGAAAAGCTCAGATATTCAATATCACAGGGCAGCATTATGTTTCTGTAAACAATATAGTTTGATGCGTGCCATACTTTCAATGGTCTGCCCTTGAAATCATCTCATGTACTTTGAAATAAGGCAAAGATGTTCTTTGGCTAAAATGAGATGATTCATTCCATTTAAATTTGCTTGTCAGTATGGTTATTTCTAGTGCTATGGACACGCACGATATCTTTGTTTTAACTTCCTTCTCTTCCTTTGAGGCATAAAGTCAGTCACTGTTTAACTAACAGCAAATTCCATAAGAAATATGCTGCAAGTGCCACTGGGAACTTAGTAAAGCAATTCGCTTTTGCCTATCCTGAAATGAACTTACCTCTTTTCTATACCTCCAAAGTTTCATTTCCCCATTTAAGTTTTTCAAAACGTTGAACGCATCAGTACTTTTCTTTATATCCATTTTCTACAGGTTCAACAAATTATTGTTTTTCTCATTGTCTTTGTTACTCTTGTGTGCACTTTTTCCTTTTACAGCACATTTTTTTAACTTAGATTCATCACACTCCTTGTCTCATCACAAGAATCTTTTAGTGTTAGTCCTGATAGACTGTTGTCAGTGTGTGCATCAAATGTATTGTTTAAAAAAATAATTCTTGTGCATGGCAGGAAATTTCTCATCTAAAGTTTGCAGCCCTTCACAGATGAAACCACTAGTTTCTAAAGAAAGGATGAACCAACGGGAAAATCAGTGCCTGCTCAGTGCTGGCTGCACACAATTAGCATTGTCATACAGGTGATACAAAAGTTACAGATAAACTGAAAATTCTTATTTTCCCATGAAACATAAAACTGAAAGAGAAGGACTGCTCAACATGGGCAAAAAGACAGACCCCCCCCCCAAACACACACACACACACACACACACACACACACACACACACACACACACACACACACACACACACACACACACACACTCGTGTGTGTGCATGTATGCATGCCTTTATGTCTTTATGTACTAAATTATTTGTGTTTTTATTTGTCTTACTACTTGGAGTCCTAACCTACAGTTGTACAGCAAACAGTATTCACACTGACATGCCTAACAGAAATATCAAAATCAGAAATAGTACTTTCTCTAGAGAAAATTAATAATCCCACTAGAATATAGTTCAATCGGTTTTGACCTTAGGGGATCATCATGAGCAAAACAAGAAATGTACATTTGAATCCCCACCCCCGGACAAGAAAACCACAGTGAAAAACTTTTCAAGTTACTTAAGACCGAGGTGGAAAGTTTCAAAGGCCCCATGCTGAAGGATAACACTGTCCAAGCTGCAAAATCCTTTCCTAATGCATTCTATGGGCAGCTACAAGAATGGAAGGATCGTGCCATCCCAAGCAAAACCAAGACTCACTCCTCCAAGAAAAGGAAACCAGTCTGGTGGACTCCTGCCATAAACAAGCTATACAATAGAAGGAGGAAACTAGTACAGAAAAGAGTAAAATCCCAAGAAGGGAAGACATCCCTGATCAGTATCAGCAAGAAACTACGATCCCTCATAAAATCATCCAAGGTGAGCTTTGAAAGAAAAATTGCCAAGGACTCAAAAGATAACCACAAGGCATTCTTTAGCTATGTCAAGAATCTAAGTGGCAATGCTCAGATCTGCTCGGAGTTAGTGCAGAATGGCACACAATACACTGAACCAACCGATATCGCCAACATCCTGGCAGACAGGTTCAATGCAAACTCCACCCCCACCTCACCTCCAAAGGGCCCATAACCATACCAGAAGAATGTAGAGTCCCTGAAATCACAGACACTCAGGTTAAAACAGCCCTCTCCAAAGCCAAAAATACAGCATCAATAGGACTGGACGGTGTCCCAGGCTGCGTCCTACACAAGCTCAAAGATGAACTAACCCCTCACCCAAACACTCTGTTCAAACTCAGTCTCTCCACAGGCTACATACCCATAGAGTGGCGCACAGCAATGGTTATTCCACTCCACAAAGGTGGAGCCACAACAGACCCCAGGAACTATTGCCCTATAAGCCTGACTAGCTTGGTCTGCAAGGCTATGGAGCGCATCATCATGGAACTCATTAACAGAGACATTGGGAACGTCCAAACATTGGACCCTGCCCAGTTTGGCTTTGTTAAGGGCAGACCATGCCTCCTAAACTGGTGGACTTCTTTGAGACAGTTACTAAGGCTATAGACGAGGGAAAGGTGGTACACACAGCCTACCTAGACCTCGCTATGCCTTTGACACCATTCCCCATGCTGGTATTATAGACAAACTCACCAGTCTGAACATAAACCCCTACATCACAAGATGGGTTGCCAACTGGCTCACGGACAAAACCCACATGGTGAGAGTTGCGGGAGCTAGGTCCGACTCTAAACTGGTTACAAGTGGCGTTCCCCAAGTCTCAGTCCTAGGACCCCTCCCGTTCGGCATATACTTCTCAGAGGTATAGGCAAGCACAGGAGGACTATGGCTGACCAAGTTTGCAGATGACTGCAAACTAGGGGCTATAACTGACTCTCTGACTGACACAGATGTCCTCCAAAAGGGTCTCACTAAGACGGATACCTGGTGTCAAAATCATGGCCTCAAGCTAAATGCCAAAAAATGCATAATCATCCCCTTTGGAAAAAACAAAGTACCCACAAACTACCACATAGGTGGTAGTCCCCTAAATACAGAAGATGTCATAAGGGATCTGAGGAGCCAAGTAGATAGTAATCTCACCTTTGATAATCACATTGCCAAAGTGGTTAGAAAATCCTTCTACGTGGCCCACCTAATAACAAAAGGGTTCACGTCCAGATCAAAAGAGGTCATTGTGCTCCTCTACCCATCACTCATCAGACATCATAGAGTACAATGCCCCATTTGGGATGTACCTTACAAGACACCTGCAACAGCTGGAAAGACCACAGAAGTACCTCTCCAAGAGGATCACTGGCCTCAAACAGATGCCCTATGCAGCTCATCTGAAGAAACTCCAGTTGTACTTGGTTGCATACCGCCTACTCAGAGATGATCTCTGCCTGACATACAAGGCCATGTCCAACCAGAATTGATGGACATGCTCCACCTAAAGAAAACCTTATCCCTCGAGCCACACACTCTAGGGATCTAAACCTCACCACAACAATAAAGAGGACATGCTGGAGGGATAGATTCCTGTCCCAGAGACTTCCCATGCTTTGGAACAAGATCCCAATCTACATTAGGCAGAGCTCCTCACTAACACTCTTCAAAAGAAACCTTGACGAGTGGATGGGAAACAGAAAGTTTACCTTGGGGATCACTTCAGTGGCTCTGCTGGACAGAGGCACAGGTAACTAATCTAAGGGGGCGGCGAAAGCCAACACATTCTGGCTAGGCTTATAAATGCCTTTGGGCAGATAGCCTAGTACCAACCTAAGAACCTATGAACCTATAACTAATTAAAAATCAAAGCAAAAATATAATAACACAAATATACTTGCATTTAATTAAAATCCATCCACCTATCCATCTGTCAAGAAATGAAGCAGTTCTTGGCATCACAGACTTAATAAGCACAAACATGAACTATAAAAAGTGTACATACAGGCCTTCTAAAGAATTATCTGACAGTCCCATCTACATTGATTACACTTAAAACTAATGTGAACAAATATAAACTGGAGTTTGAAAACCAACTACATAAATGTAAAATCATCATCAGTGCAACAGCAATAAATTATGATTCACAGAACAGACTTCCAGATTAATACAAAATGTAAACAACAACAGATATAACTTGGATATGCAGGTGCTTAAGGAACAGCTAATATTTGACTTCCTGTAAGGAAAGATGAAGTCAGCAGTCTGCCACAGTTGGTGACCACTCCTTCACTTGTAATTCTTTCAGCAGTACTGGAAATCAGGTGTTTTCAAAACTGCTTGCAGATGTTGTATGTCAAGGACCAATTCGCAAGATTTTCACAGCGATGGTCATGCTCTTGTCAGTGAGTGTGTGTGTGTGTGTGTGTGTGTGTGTGTGTGTGTGTGTGTGTGTGTGTGTGTGTGTGTGTGTGCGTGTGTGCGTGTGTGTGTGTGTGTGTGTGTGTGTGTGTGTGTGTGTGTGTGTGTGTGTGCGTGTGTGTGTGTCTTTTCTCTGCCTATGTAGTTAAAGACCTTTTTTTTTTTGTTCTGATCAGCAGTGAGGAGGGAGTTCCAGGTGAGTGCATTACCAAGAGCACCAAATGACCTCCTATAGCTCTGGCACAATAATTAAGGTGTCTGCAGTAACATGGTTTCTTTTAAATGCAACAGATTTTGCGTAGTTTAAAAAGTGACCAAGGCAGTTATGTTTGGCAGAAGAAACCTGACAGAGAGCAGTCCTGTATAAATTTTAAACTGCATATTACCTTGTGTGTGAGAGACTGACTTCTGTAAAATCAAGCTACAACCTTATTAACCACAAACATGACTGAAAGAGCTGATGCAGTCCAAAATATTGTATGTACTATGGGAAATAACCATATTTAATTGACTGTTCTGTGCTGAAGTCACTTTGCATCTTGCATTGCCTGTCACTGAAGATAAGTATTAAAGTAAGTTCCCTATTTAAAAGATGTAAGGGGTCACTTTCAGTAAAATCATTTGATCTAAGAAAGACTTTGCTGACTGCAGTATTTTATGAACCCTAGAAGGCTAAACTTATGAACCAATTTAATACAAAGGGATATACTGCCAGCCTTCTAAAAATAGCTGGAAATTACCTAATTGTCAACAAACTCCCTGATAAATGTGTCTTTTTTAAATTTCTAATTATGTGTGTAAGGAGCTGACCACATAAATCAGTACTTGCATATTAATCTTAGCTTCATTTAAATCACCAGCCACAGTTCATACAGTAACACCCACATATACTTATTGGCAAGTCTAATTAATCAATAGTCGGTGTTGGGGATTTGCAGTATTTATCAGTAAGTGCTACAATTGGACTATCATGGCTTTTCCTTTATTCTCTAATAGCAGCAGAGGTGTGTAAGTACTGCATAAGCAAAACCCTCATCATTAATTACTGTTGCTATTATCTTGGCCTACCATTGTTTTATTCATTTATATATTTTTGACATATAGTGTGCAGTCTATTCTTATTTACTTTGTTTCTTCTCTCTCTCTCTCTCTCTCTCTTTCTCTTTCTCTCTCTGTCTCTTTTACACACACTCACACATGCACAAAACACAAACACACACACACACACACACACACACACACACACACACACACACACACACACACACACACACACACACGCAAACCCATACACACAAGCACACTCACATGCACAAGCACATGCACACTTTCAGATACATGCATGCTTGCAGAACCACACACATAAACACACACACACACACACACACACAAACACACACACACACACACACACACACACATGCACAAGAATACTCTTGCACATACAGAAATGGAAAATGCACTTTCAGTGTCAAACATGCCTAGGTACGCCCTTCCAAATGTAGGCAGATAATAAACACTTTACTGTGACTCATACAATTGCAATTTTAAAATATGTACTTTACTTAAATGAGCTGCTTAAATGATTCTGAATCAGTTAACTGAAGTTTCTGCAATCATATCTAGTTGCCTTGTCATACCTATATATTTTTTTTATTTAGATAGTGTTGATATCTTGAATGCTTTCATTAATCATGGTACTTTTCCATTCATTGTATCATGGTTCCAGATCTTTTATTTCTTGTAATAGAATATGGAATATTTACAGGTACTTATACATTTTGTAACTATGTATGTGTTGCAGTTAAAGACCATGTTAACACTGTGGGTATGCGTAGGAGTGACAGCTCACTATATACTTTCTGTAACTGTGTTTGTTTACATAGTTTTTCATGAAGCAAGCAAGAAGATTTTAAGTAGACTGGTGATGTTTTGGTTTATGTCATCTTACACTGTAAAGTAATCCGTACATAAAATATTGGCCATTTCAATAACTGGGAATTGACCTACTCCAATGGCTGGGAAATGAATGCTGAAAAACTGACAAACAGTTTTGTCTTTTTTAATACTTTAACTAACTTTCCTGCTTATTTTTCTGCCCAGAGTTTGGCACTTGTATGAGGTGAATTTATCAGGGCTGCTTACATTGTTAAGTTCACCTAGCAAACAAACATCTGTATAATGGAACCAAACTTCTGAAGTGAATGCATTATAAAAAAATACTGTTCTTTCTCGCCAGTGGTCCTGTTTCATTCTTATAAGAAATTTCACAATGACAAAACCCAGCTGATGATTAGATGAATGATCCAATCCATGGTATTATAATAATTATACAGTGACTAGCCATTAACATTCCACAACGAGCACGCTGATTGGTCAGCCCAACCAGCGTGCCCATTGTAAATTGAGCATATACCAATGGAAAAAAGTCCAGTCACCCAGAATTTCTTCCATTGATATATGCTATTAAAATTTGACTTTTCTCTCATTTTTTTTAATAAATTTTCAAAAATCAGAGTCTTGGGACAGAGAAAAAAATAAAAGGATAATTAGGTATGTTATGCAAAACTAGAATAATGCACCTGATTATGTTTTTATTTTCTCTGTCCATTTTCTCCCGTATGTTGAAAGTCTCTCAATTTTTTTTAATTAAAAAAAAAAGGCAACAGAGATTCTCCATTCTTCATTGTTTCCTTTATACAGCACTGATGTACTGTGTAAGCAGAGGAATGAACATCCTATATGCATGTGCAGTACATCAGAAAAGACCCAGGATACTGGAGAAAAACACAAAAGTGCATCACAGCTCCATTATACAAAGATATTCCCCGGGATTCAGCCAACTTCCATGCAGGAATAGCTTATTCCTGTATGGAAGGGAATGTTCCCCTACAGCACAGAGGCGCACCATGCATATTCATAAAGGCGGACTGCTGTGCTGTTAAACAGACATGGTTCTGTGCACGAGTGCAGGGGAATGTGTCTGAGAGCAGTGCTCTCACAATACACATGCCCCCTGCACACCAGAGTTGCCGTTCAGCAATTTAAAATGAGCAAGAATGCTCGTAATAACCCCAAACTGTCAGGATAACAAATCTCCAGCGGATTGTTTACCTAGTAATTCTTTTACCAATGCACAGATCCTAGTAGAACAAAACGGCCGTCCAGGGCAAGGGACAGATGTACTGATTGGAGTGGGTTCTTTACAACAATCTAATAACCGAACCCAAGAATCTAACCTTGCAGTTCCAGGTGCTTTACAAACCTCTACCGGTTCTCCGTCTTCCGGTGTGAACAGTGAGGTACAGATACCGGCAGGTCAGCGTCCTGCCGATGGGCAAGGCATAGATAGAACAACAAAGGTGAATCCTGCACAACGGCGCATTAATGGATCTAGTCCTCGAACGGAGAGTGTCCCTTATTCATTGAATGCAACATGATGTCCTGAATGTCTTGATGCCAACCGGAGTGAATATAATGGCGCCCATTTACCTGTAGGAGCTAATGCACCGATTTTAACAGCAAATACTGAAATGGACGGCTTGCCACTACTTACTGACTGGATAAAAAATGTAGAGGTGTTTTCTTTTAACAACAACAGACTTTCAGGTATTTCTAATACTATTAGAAATGAGGCAAATGAAGTATCTATAGCCAATAAATTAAAAGTGTTAGATACTAAACTTTTAAAGTTAAAGAAAATGCAATTGGAGGCTGCCTACTTTGAACAATGTTTGGCAGAAAACCTCATTCCTAAAGGACTTCATAAAAACTTTTCACCTTCCGGTCTTTTAGTAGATGATGTATTTTTTGGTGATTTGAAAGCTCTTTTTCAGGAGCAGGGTGCACAACTTTTACAACTTATTGTGAAACATTATGTTAAACATATTGCATTGCTAACTGTTGACATTAATGAGTTGGATAATGAAATTAAAGCTGATATAGATTTTGTCAGGTACAAATATGACTACCAGCGTGTGTTGAATAGTATAGATGCCTTATTGTTGAAGTTGAAAACAAATAAAACCAAAAAACTTGTAAGGGATAGATGAGCTTATTCTAAAAAAATAGCGTACCCAAAATTGGAAATGCAAGTAAAAAATGATGGTCCTTTTGGACAACATACTAAGAATTCTATTCCACACCCAGAAGTCTGGGCCATCACGGAGGATGATGAGTGTGAAGATGAGGGGGACTGGGTAGTTGCGGAGGGGCCTAGACGTAGTAATAGACTTAAAAATAGGGCAAATAAGATGAATAATAACAACAATTCATCTGACTCTTTTTTAAGTAACACTAATAATAACAATAACAAGAATTTTTTAGGACCTCGCAACAACCGCAATTGGCGGAACAAGAACAGGAACCGCCAGTAATAGATTTGGATTCCAGTTCCCACTCTTTCCCTATACCTAGTGCTCCTACTATTCTGACAAACAAAAAAGGTGATTTTAAGATTTATAATTATTCCGACTTTGATCCTGATGAGGAGTTAATCGAATTGTTGGCTTTAGGCAATTCATTTGTCCCTAATAGAAACTGTAAAATTTCTGAGACCATTATAGACCTCAAAAGCTTTGTTCGTAAGCTAAATTTACAAGTGCTTTTTGACAGTGAAACATGTCATGCTGACCTCCCACTTAAACTGGCGAGTGTATTTAATCCACCACTTCACTCTATGTTACAGCTGTTTGAAACTATATGCAAAGTTGATTTTAGGACCCAACTCTCCTTCAGATACAACAGAAGAGATACTGGGCCTTATAAACCAAATACTACAAAGGAACAAATGGAAGCCTTAAACCACCTTTGCCAACAAGCTATCAGGTTTATTAAACCTGACAAAGGAGGGGGTTTGGTGTTATTTAGTGAAGAACAATATAAAGAAAAAATGGCACTTGTTTTGCAATCTGAAGCTTATTCTCCAGTTTCCATTAATGAGGTGAATGGGACCTACCAAAGAATTAGGGGTTTCTTGAGGGACCTATATTTAGCGGCTAAAATAGACATAGACACCTACCACTTTATTGACATCACATTTCCCAAAATTCCAGTGATGTTTGGTGTCCCCAAGATCCACAAAAACTTGGAGGACCCCCCAATGAGGGCACTAGTCGATGGTAGGTCTTCCATGACACACCCCAGTTCACGTCTCATAGATACTATTCTATCCAAATACCTCCAGCATATACCTGGGTTATGTAAAGACTCATGGTCCTTTTTAAAGCAAATTAATGAGATACCATTTAACAGCATGGATAATTTTCTGACAATCGATGTCGTAGATTTGTACACCTCGATACCACATTTGGAGGCAGTCAAGTGGATAGGGTTACTTATGGAGGAATTTGGAGCTGTCAATAGTGAGATTCAACTAGTAACAGAACTTTTAGACATAGTTCTGACATCTAATTATTTCCTATTTGACAAAGATTTTTTCTTGCAGAAACGAGGGGTAGCCATGGGCTCGCCCTGTGGGGCGAGCGTTTCAAACTTCTTTGTAGGATACTGGGAAAAGCATTTTTTAAGGAATAGGTCGGACTTGATGCAATATATCCGATTCTACACCAGATTTTTGGATGATATTTTTATTCTTTTTCATGGTGATTCCTCTGAAGCTGACTTATTTGTGACTTCATTAAATTTAACTACTGACATCCTTAAATTTACTTCAAAGTTTTCTCTTTCTGAGATAGATTACTTGGATGTCAAACTTGTTAAAGACAACAATAAGGAAGAGTTCCGGTCTAGTATTTTTAGGAAGTCAACGTACTGCAATTCCTTCCTTCACTTTTCCAGCTCACATCCGTATAAGCAAAAGCAGTCAATAGTAAAGGGACAACTTGTGAGAGCAGGAAGAATGTGCAGTAACATTAACGATTTCCTTTTGGAATGTGACTTCCTAAAAGACTTGTTCCTCAGTAGGGGTTACCCTGTACCCCTCTTGGAGGAACTCATAGATGAAGTTTCAAATAAAAGAATGTCTAGATTTTATTAACCTTTACTATGTGAAAAAGAAGTGATCCAAGGGAGGTTAGACATTTACACTCCTAGTCCCAGTGTAGATGGAAGTGATACACAGGTTCTTGGTAACCCACCTCAAAGTGAGTGTAATTTTAGACTGAATTTTATTACAACTTTCTCTATGGATTCCCAGGTGATTTGGGCTATAATATGCAAAAATTGGCACCTTATAGCAAATGACATTTTCCTAGTGGGAAAACTAGGACCTCGACCTAGGGTAACATATAGGAGAGGAAACAATTTAAAAGAACTAACACAGAGGAGTTTTAATAATAGTAATTTTAGTAGGCAAAAAGGTATGGCTACATGTGGTTTCTGTAACTGGTGTAGATTGGTTAAGACAGGTAATAGTTTCACTATTAAAAATAGGAAATATCAGATATTTCACAAGATGAATTGTGAAACGAAATCTGTGGTTTATATCGCGCTTTGTAAATGCTGTAATGGATTCTACATAGGGAAGACGGACAGGAGGGTCCGTGATCGCATTTACGAGCACGATTATGCAATAAGAAAGGGTAATAGACAAAATGCCTTGGCAAAACATGTTTTATCTTTTCCTGGCCACAGTTTCGAATTTATGGCCATCGATCACATCCCTACCTCTATCCGAGGAGGCCCTTACTCACTACTTCTAGAAAATTTAGAATTAGAATGGCAACTTAAATTGGATGCCTTTAGAGTGCCAGGGCTAAATGAAAACTGTAATATTTCAGCTGTTCTTAAATTGAGAAGCTATTTAAGATAAACAAATCTACCTGTCTTCATTAAACTTGGTCCTATATTTTGGCTTATGATGCCTACGTTTATAGAGTGTCTGTACTATACAGTTCTTCATACTAATACTTAGTTATCCATAATTTAAGTAGTCTTTTACAGGAGAGTTAGCTTATTAGAAAACACCATTATTAAAAAAACACTATTCCACTATTAATATAGAATATAATATTAGTTCTAAAATACAAAATATTTTAATATAAGGATGGTATACATCTCTAGGGGGTCACCTTTTTTCTGTTTTTGAAAAGTTTATGGTGGTATGGATGGTGAATCTATGTGTAATAATATATGTCCTTTATTTTAATAAGGGTATTATACACACATAACATTTTCCCTCCTGTATATGTATTTTAGGGTGTAAGCATTTGCAAATTCAAGGAAACATTTTTAATTTTTAATTTCAATTTTAAGCTGAACAATTAATTGATACATGAGTTTTAGTTTGTTGTTTATAATGCTTTTAAAGTGTATAAATTAAGAACTTTTAAATGGGTTAATTACATATGTAATTTCCTGTCTACAAGTATTTAAGACAGGTTTTTGAAGTGTTTATTTGTAAACTCTGATGAAGCCACAAGAGGCTTGTGGCGAAAACGCTTGATTCTTTGTTAAAAATAAACGTGCGTTCAGGCATTTCTTGCTGTTTTACCAAGGTTGCTGTGGTACTTTTTGTATTTTACTAGGATAACAAATCTGATCAAAGCCATAAGGGACAATTGTCCCTACCAAGACAAAAGTTGTTAGAATAACACATTTAGCATAAGCACATAACGCACTCCTCCCAACCCATCAGAGTAAGGAATGTGGACAAAGTAAAAAGGGACAATTGTCCCACAAAGCAGAAAGTTGATAGAATAACAGGTTCAGCATCAGCATAAATATTCTGAAGGGTACAAATAAAAAATACACAACAAATAACTTTTTTTTAAACATGCAACAAAGTTTAAGCATAGCTGTGCAGGTGTGCCTGTTCCTTAGCTACACTTATTCCAGATTAAACAGCACAAGAAGTTAAATAGCAAGAGACATTTGACATAAGTAGCACTGCAATAGTGTAGTGGTCAGAATGTATGTTTTGTAAACAGCTGTTTCTGGTTTGATCCCCACTGTAACTAATTTGCATTTTACGTGTGAAACCAGTACAAAAACACTTTTTTTAATAATTAGCTACTAAATAACGTGTATTTGTTAACCAGAGTACTGTAGTAGGTCCAGATGTGAGGTGTCAGTTTAATAAAGATGTGAAACTCCCATATAAACACAAATGTCCCATACAGTATAGTCGCACATGAATAAATGTAATGAAAGCACATTGGGGGGTGTCAGGGACAGTAATCAAATCTATAATCTGCAATGAATGATGAATCAGTCACATACAGTTGATAGTTTATAAAATAAAAAATAAGCAATGCTAAGCATTGCACAGCTCTGCTGACTGGGTGTAAGCATTGTGTACATATGAATACTAAGCAAAGAATATCCCAGCTAAGTGCATTTGCCCATTGATAAGCAATGCTGAACCTGCCCCTTTAAGCACTGCCAACCTTAGCTAAGCAAGTTTGCTTGTAGCTTAGCTTAGCTCAGCATATTCAAAACCATCCAATCATGGCAAAGGATGGGAAATCAGCCATATTTATACCCCACAGGCAGCAATACAGCTCATAACTGGTTGCAGCTACCCACAGTAGGCTGTATCACAGGAGTGGGTGGAGGGATGTGCTTCCAGGTGCAGCTCTGAGGCCTACAGGAGTCCAAGGTCATGGTAGGACTCCTGGTACATAAATGACAAACTGCTGCAGAGCCAGTACCAGGCTCTCAATATAAAGCGGAAGCCTGATACCATCTCACCCATGATCTCACCAGTGCCACTGGTATCCTTTGGACTGGTGAGCAGGTGTGGCACCACTATGCCGACTTGAAGCAGAGGAAGAGGGAACTCTTGGATGAGTGGATCCAAGAAGCAAGACAGAGGGGTGATGTCCCAGCAGTGTGTAAGTAGTCATACCAATAACTGTTTAGTAATGTCCAGTCTGTGTATGTGATGGATAGGTATGCCTAAATATTTCTCTGTTTCCCAAACAGCTGCAGCTGAGTGGGCTGTAAATCAGGAAGCCCATGCTAGTAGGCTGCAAAGGCTGCATTGCGAGGCTGGTGAGTAACAATCCTGCTTGTAGTAGTCATACCAAATAAATATAAAGTAGTAGAAAGTCACCTGGCAATATAAAAACTGTGTATGGTTTGTACAGAATAAACCAGACAAAATGACAGTAATAGTCTCATATAGGTCATATTTAAATAAAACTGTAACTGCCTGGTAATAAAGTTCTAAATCCTGGACTGGTTGTGTTTACTCTGGTATTGTATGGTATTTAGTGCTGCATTCTCTGAATAGTAATGTTGTGTTAACCACTGTTACCCACACTGTGCTACATAAAAAAATGTCTAGGAATGTCTGTATAAGACTGTTGTAAGTACAAGATTAGATTGTACAACCAAGGGAGACTTAGACAGAAAATACCAAAGAAATAGATAACAATATCCAAATGGCACACTGTGATGAAACTCAAACTATTGTATTTTCAGCAGACAAAGCCATGGTTCAAATCCTGGGAGTGGTAGTAAGCTGTATGCATAATCATACCTCTCAATTGTACAGATTTGTGCAGAATGTCCAGATAATTGGCTCATATTTTCTGCCTGTTCCTCTGTCTCCCTGGCAAATCAGTGGAATGATCTCAGAATTGCAATTACTAAATAATGACATACATTTGATTTTCAGACCTCAAAACTTTCAGAAAATGTATACTAAAACAAATCCTGTCATTTTAGCAACTTTCCAAGTTTATGAGAGCAATATTCAAAATATGTCCCCATTTGTACCCCCATTTTGTCAAGCTTTGTCCAGAGTGTGTGCATTAAGAGATTGAGAGGTATGTGCATAATACTAACTAGGAATCTGGGAATATGTGCAGAAACAGTCAGGTAGTGTTAACAAAATTTCCCCCAAAAGGTCTGTCAGATAAGAAAACTGTAACTGCCTGGCAGTAAAGATTTAAATTTTGGACTGGTGGTGTTTACTCTGGTATTGTATGGCCTGACATGTAGCATTCACCAACATCTGATATCAGAATAGTACTGTTGTGTCAACCACTGTTTCTCACACTGTGCTACATAAAAATATGTGTAGGAATGTCTGTGTAAGACTGTTGTAATTATAAGGTCAGACTGTACAACCAAGAGAGACTTAGACAGAAAACACTGAAGGAATATACAGCAATATCCGAATAGCACACTGTGATGAAACTTAAACTGTTGTCTTTTTCGCAGACACAGCCATGGTTCAAATCCTGGGAGTGGTAGTAAGCTGCATGCATAATCATACCTCTCAACTGTACACATGTTTGCAGAATGTCCAGATAACTGGCTCATATTTTCCGCCTGTTCCTCTGTCCCCCTGACAAAACAGTGAGATGATCTCAGAATTGTAGTCACTAAATAATGACATACATTTGATTTTCAGACCTCAAAACCTTCAGAAAATGTATATTAAGACAAATTCTGTTACTCTAGCAACTCTTCAAGTATATAAGAGCAATATTCAAAGTATATCCCTATTTGTACCACCATGCTGTCAGGCTTTGTCCAGAGTGTGTGCATTAAGAGATTGAGAGGTATGTGCATAATATTAACTCGAAATCTGGGAATATGTGTAGAAACAGTGAGGTAGCATTAATAAACATTCTCTCCACAGGTCTACTAGGTAAGAGATGTAGAATTTAGCTATATGACAGTTGAAGTATACTCTGTGTAAAAATATACCACTGCCTAAACCAGGACGTAACAATTAGAGCAATGATCATTAAAGTTGTGAGTACTGCAAGGCTGTATAAGTTGTTAATTGACATCCCCCCATATCTGCAACAATAATCTAAACACACAAATCAATGGGTATGTTTACACCAAACCTACTGTTGGGATATATGTCCTATTGTTCAACACATATTAAAATGTGTTTCTATTAATATTCCATGTTTAAATGCTATCACTGGTGGCCTGTTGCTATCAATGTAACCTGCATGCTGTTGTAATGGCCAGTGTGGTAACATATATGCATGTGTTCTGTTTGCTATGCAACTGTTCCAAATCTGGTGTTTTGGGTTAATGGGAATATCTTTGCATGCTGTTATAACTAATCCTGGATTATGTTGACTATTACTAAACAACAACCCCCCGCCCCACCCCACACAAACACACACACACACACACACACATATATATATATATATATATATATATATATATATATATATATATATATATATATATATATATATATACACACACACACACACACACACACACACATATATATATATATATATATATATATATATATATATATATATATATATATAGATAGATACATATGTGTATGTATATGTAAATATAGATGACATACCTGTGGAAGAATGGAGGTGTTTAGGTGAAATGGCAGTGGAGTTTTTAACTAGATTGTTTAATGAAATCTTGGAAATTGAGAGGATGCTTGAAGAATGGAGAAAAGGTGTTTTGGTACTGATTTTTAAGAATAAGGGTGATGTGCAGAGCTGTAGTAACTACAGAATGATTACATTGATCAGTCACAGCATGATGTTATGGGAAAGAGTAGTGGAAGCTAGGTTAAGAAGGGAGGTGATGACTAATGATCAGCAGTATGGTTTCATGCCAGGAAAGAGCACTACAGATGCAATGTTTGCTCTGAGATTGTTGATGGAGAAGTACAGAGAAAGTCAGAAGGAGTTGCATTGTGTCTTTGTGGACTTAGAGAAAGCATATGACAGGGTGCCTAGAGAGGAGTTGTGGTATTGTATGATGAAGTTGGGAGTGTCAGTAAAGTATGTAAGAGTGGTACAGGATATGTACGAGGGTAGTGTGACAGCGGTGAGTTCTATGGTGGGAGTGACCGATGCATTTAAGATGGAGGTGGGATTACATCAAGGATCAGCTCTGAGCCCTTTATTATTTGCAATGGTGATGGACAGGTTGACAGATGAGATCAGACAGGAGTCCCCGTGGACTATGTTTGCAGATGACATTGTGATCTGTAGTGAGAGTAGGGAACAGGTGGAGGAGACCCTGGAGAGGTGGAGATATGCTCTAGAGAGAAGAGGAATGAAGGTCAGTAGAACTAAGACAGAATATCTGTCTGTGAATGAGACGGCGGCGGATAGAGGAATGGTGAGGATGCAGAGAGTAGAGGTGGTGAAGGTGGATGAGTTTAAATACTTGGGATCAACAGTTCAGAGTAATGGTGAGTGTGGAAGAGAGGTAAATAAATAAAATAAATAAATAAATAAAGAAGAGAGTACAGGCAGGATGGAGTGGGTGGAGAAGAGTGTCAGGAGTGATTTGTGACAGACGAGTACCAATAAGAGTAAAAGGGATGGTCTACAAGAGGGTAGTGAGACCAGCTATGTTATATGGGTTGGAGACAGTGGCATTGACAAAAAGGCAGGAGACAGAGCTGGATGTGGCAGAGATAAAGATGTTAAGATTTGCACTGGGTGCGACAAGGGCAGACAGGATTAGGAACAAGTATATTAGAGGGTCAGCCCAGATTGGAAGGTTTGGAGACAAAGCCAGAGAGGCAAGATTACATTGGTTTGGACATGTGCTGAGGAGGGATGCAGGGCATATTGGGAAAGATGCAGAGTATATTGGGAAAAGGAGGCTAAGGATGAAGCTGCCAGGTAACAGAAAAAGAGGAAGGCCTAAGATAAGGTTTATGGATGTGGTGAGAGAGGACATGCAGGTGGTTGGTGTGACAGAGCAAGATGCAGAGGACAGGAAGAAATGGAAACAGATGATCTGCTGTGGTGACCCCTAATGGGAGCAGCCAAAAGAAGAAGAATATATATATATATGTATGGGTTACCTTCATTTGATCGACAGCCCATTTGACTGAAACCCATTTGATCGGAATTTCATTTGACTGACAACCAGTAATTCAGTACACCTCAGGCAAATAACAGGGATTGGTCCCCCTCCCTAATGTCGTGCGACCCTGGAGTTGGTATATATAGTTGGGGGGTGAAGCCCCCCACCTAGTTTCTTTCAAAAGAAGAAAATAACATGGAAAGTACAGATTTTGAACAAAAATAGGTGGGAGAATTCACCCCCCACACCCCCGCAATGTGGGGGCTGCACCTCCACACCCCACTAACTATATATACCAACTCCAGGGTTGCATGACCTTGAGGAGGGGGACAAATCCCTGTTATTTGCCTTGAATACTGGTTTTCAATCAAATGAACTTTCGATCAAATGAGTTTAGATCAAATGAAATTTCGATCAAATGAAGGTAACCCATATATGTGTGTGTGTGTGTGTGTGTGTGTGTGTGTGTGTGTGTGTGTGTGTGTGTGTGTGTGTGTGTGTGTGTGTGTATATCTATCTATCTACATATATATATATATATATATATATATATATATAGAACATATGCCCATAACATGTACTGGAGTCATACCTCAGCACCAATAGTCACAACCTCTTAGTTCAAGGGGATGTCATGTAAGTATTGCAGGTATAAATGTGTAGAATGCTGCTACAATAACAGGGGTTGTGTTAAAATACATGATATGTAGGAAGTCACATCTGATACTGGCATGTATGCCATCAAATACTGACAGACAACATAAGATCATCATAGTGCAATACCACACAAATCACAGTAATGATCCTGTGGAATACAGCAGAGGTATGACCAATAACTGTGGACAGTCTGACACAATCTGGTCAGTCCAGAGGTATACACAGAACACCTTAGTACAAGATGTGTGGACCAAGTCTGACAAAGTGGTCATTTACAGCCATGTAAATGGGGATATCACAAAAATACTGGAATAGATAAGCTCACACAGTTTATGCATTCATACACTCCTGTCTGTCCTAACACATATTACCTGGAGGAACAGAGATCCCAAGCTACATACTTCACACTAGTTAGTGACATACGTCTTCACACCAGCTCACTGCTTTGTCAGAAATACACAACAAGTATGTTGCCCAGGCAACAGTACATCTGACAAATATCTGGGCATAACATCACACTAGGGTAAATATACTGAGCTGCTAGGCATGTCACCAAGCACTGTCTACACTACAGCCAGACGGCCACAACACTAACCCAATTTACCTATGGGGAGTACACATGTAATTGCAAACTTAGCAGGCACTACAGGCATGTAACAGCATGGAGTAACAGACACCAGTGTGAAAGTGCATACCCACAACCGATCTCAACACATTCACAGTCACATAATGGTAAGCCTAAGTAATAGTACAGTCTATGGCCTGTGTGAACAAAAGTCATCATCATGTGTGCCACTCACACACTAACCCTACATATACTGGCCCAATTCACAGTGTAGTCTGACACCTGACTGCGGTATTGGACATGTCTCAGTCTGGCCCTACAAACATATAGACTGATAGGGTATCAGAAACTGGAGCAGCATGCAATGTCAGATAGAACAGGACCAGGAACATTGACATCTACCCCTGTCTGTACACAGGCCAAATAACATGATCACAATACACTGCTACACAATACAGACACTCTGTTAACAATCACCATAAGTACACTCCTCACTACTGTACAGACTACCACAGAATGTCCAGTTTTTTTCCACAACTATTAGACATCCTTTATATTACATGACTGGCAGTCTGATATATCACTAGCTTGATATCAGGAATTATGTCAGTAAATAATGGTATACTGTACATATCCACCTCTTACTGCATGACATACGAACAAAGGGTGACAGACTTGGGGGACAGAGGCACAAACACAGGGCCAATATTGACATATTGCAGTTATAAACTAAGATATTGCTGGTGTAACAGGGTTTATTGAGACATATCTGAGGGACATGAAGTCAGTAACACACATGGATGTTATCATTTCCTGGGTACAGTCATCAGACTATGCTACTTCATTTATGAAGACAGAAAATGTGTGAGTAACACACCAAATCTCAAGTTCCAAACTATGGCCAGTCTGCAGGTAGCTCTACAGGTGAGTGTTTTCTCAACCACATAATACTGTCATGCTAGACTTTAATTCATGCAAAACAGCTATATCCACACAAACCCTGTTAAACAAACATTGATTAAAACGTAGAACAGGAATACTAACATTCTGTCTCCATGTCTGGAACATCCTCCTCCAGTTTTTTGACCTGTCTCCACTGTATTTGTTGTAAGTGGTATTTCCAACTACCCTCTGTGATGCTGTTTGTCACACACCCACATGAAGTCCTGCCCACAGAGAGGGAGAAGGGCCAACACCCACTTGCACTGCTTACCTATAGGAGTGTGTTTCCATCCAATTGGCTATAGGAATGATACCACAGGTGTTCCACAAGCAATTAGCAAGTGGATGACTCCAATTCATGCACAGGCCATCAGCTGATCATGAGCATTACCTAACAAAGTCAAGCTGCTGCCTATGCAAAACAGATGCATTTTTCTACATTTACTAGAGGTGTGGGGGGAGACAGGCAGAAAGAAAGGAAGAGAGAAAGAGCCAAGCGTGTTTGTGTATGATGTGTGGGTAGAGAGAGGTATCTGAGTATTATAATGGTTGCCTACATATAAATGTATGTTGTGTATTGTTTACAACAACCTCTATGGTGTTTGACAACTGTTGGCCTTGTAATGTGACATTGGGACATATGGGTCCTCAATATGAAAATGTAGCAAAACCCACACTAAAGTGAATCCTGTTATTTACACAATCATACAAACACCCACACAGGATACTGATGACCCACACACACTTGGCAGTACTGAGTTTCAAACCCATTCCTTTTTATGTATTGGTACTATAGTGTTACGATGTTATTGCTAGTGCCACAGCAGTTATATGTTGGAGAGCTGTCCAAAGGTGTCTTTGAAGGTGAGTGACATCAGCTGCAGTGATAAAGTAGGGGTGAGAGAAGTGCAGTAAGTGTGAATGACCACAAAAGCAGATGTTAACAATAGGTCTATATTACGATATCTCATGCTCAGAAGAGCAAAAGACACATAACTAACTCCATGTAAGCGAAAGCTTACAATGTCATCAGCAACCTGCATCTGCGTAATAGGGAGCTGTTGACAATAACTCACACACAAACACACACATTTTCTCAGTTGCCATGGCCAGGATTAGAACTCCTACCTAATGAGTTTGATAAACTATGGTATTATGCAGTTATCGCAAACACCATGACAGTTATATTTTGGAGATCTGTCCAAAGGTATCTTTGAAGGTGAGTAACATCAGCAGCAGTGCTAAAGGAGGATTGATGGAAATGCAGTAAGTGTGAATGACCACAAAAGCAGGTGTCAACAAAGACACACACACTCTCACACACATCTTCACAATTGCCAGGACCTGAATTAGAACTCCTACCTAACTAGTTTGCTACAATATGGTAGTACACAGTTATCACAAGTGCAATGGCAGTTATATGTTTTTGAGCTGTCCAAAGGTATCTTTGAATGTGAGTGATATCAGCTGCAGTGCTAAAGGAGGGATGAAGGAAGTGCAGTAAGTGTGAATGACCACAAAAGCAGGTGTCAACAAAGACTCACATATTCTCAAAGTTGCCAGGGCCAAGGTTAAAACTCCTACCTAACTGGTTTGCTATAATATGGTATTATGCAGTTATTGCAAGTGCCATGGTAGTTATATGTTGGATAGCTATCCAAAGACATCATTGAAGGTGAGTGACATCAGCTGCAATGCTAAAGCAGGAGTGAGGAAAGTGCAATAAGTGTGAATGACTACAAAAGCAGGTGTTAACAAAGACACTCCCACTCTCACATGCATTTTCACAGTTGCCAGGATCAGGATTAGAACTCCTACCTAACTAGTTTGTTACACTACGGTATTATGCACTTATCACAAGTGCCGCAGTGGTTATATGTTGGAAAGCTATCCAAAGGTATCTTTGAAGGTGAGTGACATCAGATGCATTGCTAAAGGAGGGGTGAGAGAAGTGCAGTACATGTGAATGACCACTAAAGCAGGTGTCAAGAAAAACTCACGCACTCTCAAACACAAACACTTTCACAGTTGCCAGGGCCAGGATTAGAACTTCTATCTAACTAGCTTGCTATATTACAGTATTAAGCAGTTATCACAAGCACCATGGAGCTTATAAAACTGAGAATTGGCCAAAGGATTATTTCAAGGTGACTGACATCAGCAGGAATGCTAACATGGGGAATGGGAAGTGCAGTGTGTGTGAATGGGCCATAAACCATTCCTCTGGAAACACACACACACACACACACACACACACACACACACACACACACACACACACACACACACACACACACCCACACACCCACACACACACACACATTCAGTCACACACTACTTTACATTTGACAGGACTGAGTACACAAATGCTACATGAATACTGTTTTTTTACTATAGTGTTACACAGTTATCACAAGCACCACAGACACTATAGTGTTGAAGGCTACCAAAAGGAATGTCTACAGTGATTGACATCAGCACATCATGCAATATCAGCCAATTGGATGTGTAGTGGGTGGGACAGGTCTTATAATGGAATTTTATCTGCCACTGTCTGTCTCTCTTTTCCACACATCTCTGTGTGTATGTTTGACATATTATAGTGTGTTGGCCTTGGATATGTGTGAGTATTCCTATCCAATGTGTGTGTGAAGCATAAATGGTGTACACTTTGGTGTGTGTGCGCAGACATCCATAAATGACTGATATGTATAGTCCACTGTGTTGTCAGACATGGGCTTCATTTCTCTAAGTGTAGGAGCATGCCCAGTATGACCTTCTGTATTGAGTGTGTGAATTCATTCCAGGTAGCGTTGTACTCCATTCCAGGGTTTGGTGTTCTCATCCTACAGATACCAACTTGTTTCTGCAGGATATCTGTAGATAGGTTGACAAAATGGAGTCACAATGGGTGACAGGGGGATACTGTAACTATTGCTGTCTGTGCTGCTTGTGTTACATGGTTGGTGTTAGCAGAGATATCCAGACATATGCACTGTTTACACTGTGATGTATTATGTCAACTACTGACAGGTATAATTATTTGCTCACAGTTATTTACTGGGAAATACAAGATGAATGAAGCTGAGTCCAGTATTGTGATCCGCAACCTACACATTCTTGGACACTCCTGCCATTCTTGAGGGGTAGCTACAGACAGTTGCTGATGGGTCTCTGTAAGTGGTCCAGCACCTTGGTAGTATGGTGGCTGAGGATCCCCTTGTTGTGCATATATCAACTTAACAGAATGGCCATATCCTGCTGTGGCCATAACTCTCAGCTGTACAGATTCACCCAGGTTACCCAGAGGCAGGGCTCATATATCTGGTAATTTCCCCTTCACATTGTGGTTTACGTGCAGGTTTTTAGCCACCCATCACTGGGTTTTCAGGCAGGGGTAGCATGCGCACACATCAGAGTTTCAGACTTTGCACACTCCATGACTTCCATGCATCTACACCCCCCCAATCTGTTATTCTATCCTCATCCTAACATTATGCCAACAAAATCTGGGAAGTATCCCTATAGCTGGTCCTTCATCCCAGTGGTATTTATGGATTGGCCCACAGTTCATGCAGTAGGACATGGGTGGAACACTACTGGAATTTGTCAATATGGCCTTGCATTTGTGTTCTGTTGTCTGTGTTAGTTTGTTATTTGGGACCCCTTGAGATACCATACATTGGCACTATGGATGAGGTGCAGGCCTTTGACAGAGGAATGTAGGCCATTTGGTAATGATGCAGGCCATCTCTAGCAGGCTAGTGCATTCCGTCACTCCTACATTCCCAGGCTGTGCACCAGTGGATTCCCCTGGGGTGACAGGGTAAGTGTGCAAGGTGTTAATGGCAATAGTTCCTGTATATATTGACCCATTGGTCCGGATGCATGCAGGGTGCTGCTTACAGCTAGGGACACACCTGCATAGGACACTTCTTCAGCATGCTGCATTCTGTGGGTATTCCCATACAGACGTGGGGTCATACTGTACTCATTTCTAACAGCAAGGATATGACCTGTGATAAACCTGTGGCTGATTGTGGGGTGAGCTGAGTGCATGTGTGATATGGAAGCTTCTTGCAGCTGACTCAAATATATACCTGGGACATTCCCCATATGCTGCCTTGTGTTGGGACATATGCATTTTCTCATTACTTCATAACTGTGCTTTCTGTGGTCTGCCAGTGATTGGCCAGAATACATCAGTATTCCATACTACACAGACAACTAATGTGCTGCTAACCTGTATGTACAATTCTAAAGTTGTGTGCAGTTGACAGTTGCAATTTATGCACTCTGTCTAGGGCACTTCCACCTGTGTACTGTGTGTATGTATGGGCCCACATTCATGGCATGTCCATCTTTCAGACAGTGACATCTGGACAGTGAGTATGGATGACTGCTGACATGGGTATTGCTGAGAAGGATTGTGGTTGGCACTGCAGTTGTCGGAATATGGCACTGTCAACCACAGTACTGCCCATAGGCTACCAAGACACAACTCCCCATGCCCACATGCTGACCACTTCCACACAATATTGAACACATGACAACCTAACACATGGACCCCTGCATATTGTATACATGCAACAATCTATCGTGTAGATTGGGTCAGCTTGGGTAATCTGTGCTCCACTGTTATTACACCTCACACTTACATGTGTTACTGCATTTCTACATGGGATTGTGTGGGGGGGGGCACACCTGACGACTTTAAACATTTGCTATGACTGTACTGGTATTTTAGGTACTCTATTGGCTTCCATTTCATTTTGTATTCTGACCTATCATCCAGACTGGAGGAATATCAGTAGAGTACAGATCTTACATTTTATTGACCTACATTTCAGTTTCAGACTTCTTACCCTTCAGAACTAACATACAACTGCAAGACCTGTTGCAGTCTGTCTTTGTAGGTCTAGAGGGGTGCTATTAACCATTGACATCAATTGGAGGCCTTAGCCCAGCCTTTTCTTATGGTCCTCTACACCAGTCCTGCTGGCTGAGGCTGGTGGTGGGTATGTGAGCCTCACTCACATGCATGTGTGTGTCCTATGGACACACATTTGGGCCACCACATGTACTGCAGTGGGATTTGTCACCTTGTTTAGTACAGCCTACTTTGTTGATAACAGTATTTGTTATGGATTTCATGCTTCCCATATAAGTGACCACTATCTGCTGCCATCCCATTCAGCCATCCGATTCCCTTGCATGCTCGCATCCATACCATAGATACAACTATCTGAACATACTACTCCATTCAACAATTGATAGGAAGACTGATTACCTTGTATCTGTGCCAGTATTGAGGATGGTGCTGTTGGGCTGACTATGTTGGATGCACATAGTACACTTCCTATACATGGTAAAGCACAGGTAGGGTCATGTTTGGCATCACTTTTAATGTATGTGCAAGTCAGACAGAGGTGTCATTCCCTGGGTCCCTACAGTGTCAGTGTATGTGCTATGCATTGTCTCTTTGCCAAAGACTGGGCATACTGGGCATGCCTCCTTCTGCCTACATGGGCAGGCTCAGGTAGTTCCTTCTCCGAGTCCCTCTGTGCCTGTGATGGTCTTGGCAATGGTGGGGGGCTGTGTGGCTTTGCCCCATGCTCTTTCTGCTGCAGCTGTTTCTGCAGGATCATATTGTGCAGCATGGCAAATACTATGAACATTTGTGTATATGTAGCTGGAGAGTACTGCAAAGCTCCACTGGATATGTCCAGGCAGCAGAACAGTCACTTGAGCATCCCAAACACACGCTCTATTATGATTCTGGTTTGTGCAGTTGCCTCATTATGGCGTTCTTGATCTGGTGTGTGTGCATTTCTGAGAGGTGTCATCAGCCATGGCTCCAGTGCATAACCAGCATCCCCCACTAGGTGGCCATATGGGATGTCCCCACTGGCAAATGACTGGTACAGCTGTGTCATATGCCAGATGTGGGAGTCATGATAGTTTCCAGGGCTGCCAGCACACACATTCAAGATAATATCCTGGGCATTGCACACAACCTGGCAGTTGATGGAGGAGAAGCCCTTGTGGTTTATGTAGACCCTACCCTGCTCACCAGGTGGTGCTTTGACATGTATGTGTGTGCAGTCTATAGAACTCACTGCCTCAGGGCATTCTGCTATTTGGTGGAAGAGACTCATTTTGCTGGTCAATGCCTCATGGTTGTTGAGGAAATATATGTGCTCGCCGGCATGTACTGACATGGCATCCAGTAACTGGTGGAGTACCCTGAATGCTGATGCCTGTGAGATCCCCATGATATCCCCAGTTGGCCTTTGGAAGATACCTGTGGCTAGTATTCTTAAGCCTACACATACCTTGGTATCCACTGGGATGGGTTCCCCTCTGTTGGTTCTGTGTGTGAGGTGGTGTGGCTGGCACAGCTCAACAATTTGCTGTAGAATGTCCTTGTCCACCCTATAGTGCTCCACTATCTCTGGCTCATGTAGCCCCTGGTACGTTACCCTGGGTCTGTACCCATTTCTGCTTCTCTTCACTGTGGGTTGGTCATCAGCATTCACATCCTTACCACATTCAGCCTCTTACACATATTGATGTATGAGAGTGACAGCAGCCCCTAAGATTTTGTTAGTTTTGTATAACCAAAAAAACACAGCAAAAGAAGTTAGTTTTGTCAGGTAAAATTTCCCCGTCTGTGTACACCAGTGTTGTAAAGTTTTTGGAAAAAAACAGGCTGGAAGGTGTTTGCATAGTTTATAGTAGTATGCTAGGCTGTTCCATGTGTAATTGGCTGATTCGGATACATTTCACCTGCCAGCTATGCTAGTTCTCCTTGATTACCTTCCTACTCCTGTTTTCCCTTCCCATTGCCTTCCCGTTTAAGCCCCGAGACACGCCACACATACACAGTGCTCAGATGTGAACAGAGCTACTATTTCCTGGGTTTTTTATTGCTTTTTTTTTGTTTGAAACCTAGTGTGCAGTGTCACACCCGTTTAGGCAGTGTAAACACTTTTAGGCAGCCTCAGACACACCCCTTCCTTAGCTGTGCTTAGCTAAGGGCAAACACGGGCCACAGAGCTCCAATAAGCTTACAGCATGCATGACACTCCTCCTTATGAGGTCATCTACCTCTTATACCTATACCATGGTGTTGCTGCACCTACATGGTTGGGTGCAAGCTAACACTGAGAAGAAATCTGTTATTCAGTATCAATCCCCTCATTTGCATAAACCAAAATGCTAATTCATAGTTACCACACTCATACTGAGCCTTCCCCCTCAGCAACCACTATTCCCTGGTATTGTTGTCTTATGCATGACATTGACTATCATGACAAAATGCTGATTTGGGTTTAAAAGCTTATTTCCAATTTTTTTTTTTATTTTCGGGTCATTCCCATTTGCGCACCGCTGTCCTATGCTTAAAAGGCTCAAATCGGCCAAAAAAAATATCAAAGTTATTTTTTGTAATTTTGCAACTATTTGTCATGCCATATATTTGGCCATTGGCATGCCTACTACATTGCATACATGCTTTCTTTCTAGCTGTCATGCCTCCGTTTTGTAATTTGCAGAAATGTATTTGGTTAGTAACCGCATGCATTTCTGCAGGTTACACTATTCCTGCACAGACGTCTGCCTGCTTCCTGGATTTCTAATCCACCACATTTGCATGGTTTTCACCTGCAAATTGGGTAGTTAGCATATAACAGTGGTGCCCATGCAGGAATAACCTAGGAGCGCTCGTGCATGTCCCGGGAGCTCATTCTTGGATCGCTCGTTGGCCATATTGCATGCATCAGCTATTTCACAATTCATGCACACCATGCAGAGCTTGCTGAATCCTGGGGATTATTTAAGAAAAGTAACCAGCTTTTAAAAGTAACTGGCTTTTTTCTTAAATAATGTTATTGTATAATGACAATAATGCATGGTTAGCTTTGTTTGGTCGCTTGGGCTTTGCCCTCTTGACCAAACCATGCCAACCATGGATAAATCCAGCATTACCCATACCCAGCCGTGTGTCATTGCTATATAACCTGATCATTAGCTAACCAGATTAATGTATCATTCCAAAAGTGAGAGATTATTATGTGTATAAAAATGTACTTTCTTGTTCTTACTATTAATATCACTCATTACATTTTCAAACGTTCAGCTATAGGTTAATAACCGGTCATTCTTTAATATTTTGGCCTACGAATTTCAGTATCCACACACATCACATCAATAGTAACACTGATATTGTGTAAAAAAGGCACTAAATACCAGTAACTGTAAAATTATTTTAGGACTGTGTTTCATAGTGATTTTGCATACTTCATAATCCGGAAGTTTAAGATAAAAAATTGTTCAGTCCCAATTGCCTGCATTATGTGCTCACATTTAATTTGACTAATGCCACCTCATAACTTAATAATAAATTAATTACTCCATAATATTATGAGACCAAGATAAATATGCTATTAAATAATACGATACCTTGTTTATGAACAACTGAGTTCCTTTACATAGATCTATCTCAAAAGTAAATTTAACTCACCAGATATGTAAGAATACTCAGAAACTGCAAATATTCTGTGCTATGGAATGGCACAGTATAAAGGCTGCAGTGCAAAAAATCAAAAAATATGTCATTAAGATGAGTGTGTCTAAGTTTGTGTGGAGAACATTAGAAGCTGACAGTTTCAGTGTTGTAATGACATGTTCATATCTTTTATATTTTCTGTTGCTTTTAGCATAAATCTTAAAAGTTAATTGCTTCTTTTGAAAACCTCATGAGACTACTACAGTCATACCTAAAATCTATGAAGAAGAATTTGGGAGGTACCCAGACTTCTTTCTCCTGGCTTATGATGTCCTATACCATGAATACCAATGAGTGTCTTATGATTTACATAGAAACGCATAAATAAATAAGGAAGTAATAGTAGTACAGAATGAAACAACCAATAGATAGTCAAACATCTGTGCTGGTGTTTCTCCTGAAATACTATAATATTTATTTAACATTTGTTTACTGGGAACGAGACAATTTTCAGCAGAGGCCTGGGGAGACATGCTCCATATGCATGTCTTTGTAACATGGGAGGAAACCAGAGCAACCAGAGGAAAACCACATGAATACAGGGAGGACATGCAGACTCCACACAGAAGGCACCCCAGCTGGAAATCGAACCTGAGAATCTCTTGTTGTAAGGCGACAATATATTCCACTGCACCACTGGCCAGTCCAAAATAAATACATTGCAGAAAAAATGCTTTTCATAGATTCATTCTAGGCTAACCAACCTTGTAGGCCATTTAAGCCTAGCCAATTACCACATTTGAAAATCAAATCCTGTACTTTGTGTCTGTAAGGTAATCACATTAACCATTATGCCAGCCTCCCTTAAATAATGAGGAAGGGGCCACTGACAACTAACTGATGGTGGTCTATACCACAAATGATTCAGAAGCTGGGACGGTAACTGCACTATTTTTGTCATTTTATTTAATTATTCATCTGTACTGTGAGCATACTTAAATCATTGCGCAATAGATTATAATAAAAAAATAAGAAAATATATAAGACATACTGAGACAAATTAAAAGCTAAATCGGTATGATTAGCAAACAAGTTAAACTTGGGTTAAAATGATAAATATACAGTTTTATCAAAACTATTTAAGAAAAGGCGTAACTTTAGAGAGCTCTTAAAGGACGCCTGCATGCTGTATACCTGAAAAATTAAATTGTCTGGCAACCTGTGTAGGTTGTGCTGTAGGATGAAATATGACAAGAGGATTTTTTTTTTGCTTTGTTATAAACTTCCTGTAGGGTCAGCACTAATCACCAAGGAATTCTAAATAATTTGTAGCCATGCCAGATTCTTACTAGCAACCTAATTTTGACCAACATGTGTCTATTTTGAAAAAAGCCCTGCATTTGAGTCAGGGTGAAAGTGCTTGTGGTGAATTTTTATTAAAAGGACTGTTCAACAACCATTTTCCTGTTGCTGCCTGGACCATTTTTGTTGTGTTTTATTAACATGTGTCTGTTGTTGAAAGGAAGTCCTTCCGTATTGCACAGCTTATAAAAACAGAGATTATGTCTAGATCTAGGCATGTCATTGTCACCATTTGCTCAGCTTTCATTAGGCTATTCATTGAATATAATAACCCACTTGGCATCTATCTGTCTAGACACTAACAGTAGATGGAATGACTACAGAGATACGTTACTAAAATGATACAAGGCCTAAACAACATGTTCTACATGGATGAAAGCCCTGTCACAATAGTCGGTATCCTGCAGACTGCCAAGAGGTGACTTATTTCTGGCATGCAGGGCATCCTCCAACCCATTACTGATGGATTTACTGATATCAGCAACTCAAATGACATCAGAAGCACTCAGTCTAGCGATCCCTTTTTAGACTCTAATTAACCAATTTGTTTATATATTGGCCTTACCCATCCTATTGTCAATTAATGGCACTAACAGGTTGTGTGGAATGATCCACATTCAGTATACAGGTTTTGCAGCCAGCAACACTGGGCAACCCATGAAACCTTGCTTATGCACTCTGCAAATCATTAATATTCATGGTGCGAGGCTGCACAATGTCACACAATGAGAAGCATCACACATGTCAATAAACTTTGTGTAGGCTCTGCTTGGAACCAACATGGGAGTTTATTGAATCCCGACTCTAGATTTGGAAATGGCTATTGATTCTGTCGATTGGTCTTATCTCATTCATTCCATTAAAGCTTTTGAAATTACAAACATATTTGTCTCACTAACCAAAAGACTGTATAACAATCCTTATTTCTAAGTCAGTCCTTTACTTTCAAATGGCTTTTAAGTTAAGTAAAGGAACTAAAGAAGTTTGTTGCTTATGACCTCTTTTATTTGCCCTAGTAATAGAACCTCTTGACAATTTTATAAGAAATGATGATATATTAAATTATGTATTTATGTATTTATTTATTTATTTATTTACATTTGTTTACCGGGAAAGTCCGATTGGGCCAGAAGCCCATTTTCAGAGGAGGCCCAGGCAGAAAAGCTCCACAGAAATACAAGCAATATACAAGTATTAGATAGTACAACAGTATACATACAGTAAGATACAGAATACATATCTTCTAGTTAGTCTATACAAAGTAGTATTCAATATCGTTTTCTAGTAGATACGGGTTCAAAAAGAAAAACACAAGCATTTCAGTGAAGATCACTATGAGAAAAAATAAAGTTAGTAGTGTGCACATATTAAATAATAGTTATGAACAGATGAGATTTTGTTTATATATATTTTTTGAGTAGTAATAAACACTGAGGAGAGGGAGAAAATGAGGTAAGGAGTGGGCAGTGTGTTGAGAGAGTTATATATATCTTGTCAGTCAGGTTTGGTGCAGGAGCAATGCCAGTTCTTGGATAAATGTTCATATATTAGTTGTTTAAAACTGGTAGATCCAGGTGTGTTTTGGAGGGTGTGGGGTAGAGAGTTCCATAATTTGGCTATTTGATTTGAAAATAGGGCTTCACCATAAGTGTTAGCTTTGTTTACTGTGAGAAAGTTTCTGTCTGCAGATCTTAGACTTCAAAGGTATGATTAGAGAACAACAAGTTCCTTGAGGGATGGGCAACTATCACAATGAAAGATGATATTGTGTGTGAATTTAAGTTGGTAGAGATGAAGACGGTTAGGTAGCTCGAGCCAATTTAATTTATGTAGAGCAATACAATGGTGGGTTTGGTGGGGAAGGTTGGCTGTGAAATGGGCTATTTTGTTGTAGCAAGTTTTCAATTTGGTTAAGTCTGATTTTTTTAAGTTGGTAAAGAGGGGGAAAGCATATAGGAGTGTAGAGAGGAGGAAGGTTCTGGATATGGCTAGTCTGGTATTGTCAGTGAGGAATCGCTTGCTTCTGTGCAGTGAGCCAAGTTTGATGTGACTTTCTTAATTGTGGTGGCTATGTGTTGGTCAAATCTGAGTTTGTTGTCAATTGTCACTCTAAGGAGTTTTGTATGCTCAGCTGGTTGGATGACTGGGTTGTTTGCTGAGAGAATAGTGAAAGGAGGGGTGGTCGGTGATTGTTTGCAACTGGTAAATAGCATTAACTGTGTCTTTTTGTGGTTGAGGATTAGTTGTGATTTACTTAGATCTGTTTCTATATTATTAGAAGCTTGTTGGGCTACTATTTGGAGGTCTAGTAAGGTATGTGCTGAGCAGATTAAAGCTGAATCATCTGCATACTGAATTACTTTAGCGTGTGTTGTGGATGAGTCTAAATCATTAGAGAAAGTGAAAAGAAGGGGTCCTAATATGGACCCTTGGGGGACTCCAACCGAGACAGGCAGAAGTGTTGAGAGTTCGGATTTCCACCGTACTGCTTGTTAACTGCCAGAAAGATAGCTTATGGCCCAGGAAAGGGAAGTCTTTGATAGGTTTAGTGAGGCAAGAGTACTAAGGAGTTTCAGACGGGAGACAAGTGTCGAATGCATTTGACATGTCTAGGAAGATTGATGCTACTTGCTTAATTCTGCTATTTGCAGATAATATATTCAACTAAAGGTGACAGAGACAATTCTTTCAAAGCATAATGTGGTGTAATTGATTATTTTAATAAAAGTTCTAAAGCAATGTTTAACAATAATAAGACTGAAATGTTAACTATCAAACAAAAAATGTCAGAAGATATCTTTGATAATTTATGGCTTAGTTTAGTTACGTAGGCAATTGTTTACAAGATAGTCTTGATATGACTTTAAAAGACATTTTTAATAGTGTTACTGATTAAATTATTTATATTATAACTGAAAATATTAAATTATTATTTCCCTTTGATGGGAGACTATCCCTTATTAAGATGGTACTCCTTCCAAATATTATATATGTAATTAATATTTGCAGGACATGTATACCAAGTTCAATATCAGGTTTATTAATGTGTTTATAGCTAAGTACAGATTATAGGTTCATAGATTCATAGGTTCATACTAGGCTATCTGCCCGAGGGCATTTACAAGCCTAGCCCATAGTTTTGTGGCTTACGCCACCCCTTTAGTATGGGGAACTATACCCATTATTTTGCTGTGCCTCTGTTGAGCAGTGACACTGAGGTAATCCCTGGGGTATATCTGCGATCTCCCATCCATTGGTCAAGATTTCTCTTGAACAAGGCCAGCGAGGTGCTCTGCCTCACATATACCGGGATTTTATTCCACAGCATAGGGAGTCTTTGGGTGATGAATCTATCCCTCCAGCACGTCCTATTAATAGCCGTGTCGAGGTTTAAGTCTCCCGCCCTTGTGGCTCTGACGGATCTAGATTTTTGAGGTGAAGCATATTCAGCAAATTTGGGTTTGACATGGCCTTGTATGTTAGGCAAAGGTCACCTCTGAGCAGCGGTAGCGACTGAATAGAGCTGGAGTTCTTTCAGTCGGGCAGCATAGGACAGATGTTTGAGACCCTTTATCGTTTTGGTGAGGAACTTTTGTGGCCTCTCCAGCTGCTGCAAGTGTCGGGTCAGATACATTGCGAATGGGGCATTGTACTCAATCATTGGTCTGATGAGTGATGAGTATAGGGAGACTATGACCTCCCTTGATCTAGATGAGAATCCCTTCATGATAAGGTGGGCAATGTAGAAGGTCTTCCTAACTACTTTAGCTACATGGGTGTCGAATGACAGACTACTATCAACCTGGGTCCCCAGGTCCCTGATAACTTCTTCTGTGCTCAGTGGATTGCCACCTATTTGGTAGCTAGGGGTAACCTTGTTTTTCCCGAAGGGTATGACTATGCATTTTTTGGCATTTAACTTTAGGCCATGGCTCTGGCACCAGTTAGGTGCCATCCCCAGTGGATTATGTCATCACATCATACCTGCTAGATACTATAAATAAACCAGTCAAGAATATGTAAACATAAAATAAGATGTGTATAATATCATTAAAACAAATGCACTTTATAATAAGGCAATTTCACAAATAAGACATCACTAAACAAATACGCGATATGCCAGAGCTGTTTGTTTTTCTTTTTTCTTTTTTTTTTTTTGTCAGATCATTTGGTTTATCTCTAGCATAGATTTATTAAGGTCCATAACATGCAACTCTGGCACAGCTTATCTGTCTCTGATTACTAAATTAATGAATGAAGTCCTGGCTGTTTTAATGTTAAGCTGATATATTTGTGTTCTGTCTGCCTTCAGTTATGTCAGCCATCCCCAGTGGATTATGTCATCACATCATACCTGCTTTCATAGGGATAGGTAGCGGTATCAAGATAGATTAAAGTAAAAGATGGCTTCCCTATACCTGGTCAGGTGGTCAGGTATAAAGTGGATGTAGTGATGTGGCAGAGCTCATTTCCACAGTGTTGACCTCCATGATTACTGTTTCTATAGGAACACACTGCCAGTTTAAATTCTGAAAGCGACATGGAAGTGATTCTTTTAGTTTTCTAAATGTTCCTCCACTTTACAGTCTGTGCAGCTGTAGAGTGTGGCGCATATACATTTGAGGGAATGGGGAGCTTGCCCTCCTTTACTTTTATATATTTTGTTGGGTTAAGTTCTTGATTACTTGAACTTATTGAGTTGAATCCTTTTGGATTGAGACCTGAAAGTTTTTAGGTAAAGTATAAAAATTAAAGTGCATTATTTCAATAAATTATTTGCAGTGAATTTTTAATGAATTTATTTATTTATCTGAATGTTTAATGTATTCATTTATTTTAATACAGAAATGTGCCAACATGTTATCAGCAAATGTAGCCATTATCTTATTTGCAACTTTACACATTTTCTTTAAAATAAAATCAACTGCTCCTAAGAAATTCTAAGCTAGGTCTTTAATGTTTATTAGCTGTTTACATGGAGAACAAACGTTTATAATGAATGGATATTAGTGGTTATTATTAGCAATAACCCACGCCTAGGTGTGGGTAATGCTAAATTTACCCACGGTTGGCGTGGTTTGGTCCCGGGCGGCCCGAGGACCAAACAAAGCCAACCGTGGGTAAATTTAGCATTACCCACACCCAGAAGTGGTTATTGCTATTATAATGACATTATTTAAGAAAAGAAACTATCACTTTTCTTAAATAATGGCATAGTATAATGCCTGTTTACTACCCTTCCGCAGATGTCTGGCATCCGGCAGTTCTGATGTACCGCGCCGCGCAGTACATCAGAGTTGTATAAAGCACGGAGAAAGCAAGATCTCCGTTGCTTTTTAGTGTTTCGCTATGTTAAATGAGTTTAACATAGCGAGACAGTTTAAAATAAGCAACGGACATCTCCGCTGCTTATTTTAAACTGTCTCGCTATGTTAAACTCAAACATAGCGAACACTAAAAAGCAACGGAGATCTTGCTTTCTCCGCTGTTTTTAACACTGTCTCGCTATGTTAAATGGGTTTAACATAGCGAGACAGCTTTAAAATAAGCAACGGAGATCTCCGCTGCTTATTTTAAAGCCGTCTCGCCATGTTAAACCCATTTAATATAGCGAGACAGTGTTTAAAACGAAGTTATACTAATGGAAAAAGTCCGGCGACCGGACCTTTTCCATTAGTATAACTCGATGACAACGGGCACGCTGGCCAATCAGCGCACGCTTTGGGGATCATGGTATAATATAGCAATAACGCCTGGGTGTGGTAATGCTAAATTACCCACGGTTGGCGTGGTTTGGTCCCGAGGTGAAGCCCGAGGGACCAAACAAAGCCAACCGTGGGTAATTTAGCATTACCCACACCCAGGCGGTTATTGCTATTATATTATGACATTATTTAAGAAAAGAAACTGTTACTTTTCTTAAATAATGGCATAATATAATGCCTGTTTACTGCCCTTCCGCAGATGTCTGGCATCCGCGGCAGTTCTGATGTACCGCGCCTGCGCAGTACATCAGAGTTGTGCAAAGCACGAGAAAGCAAGATCTCCGTTGCTTTTATGTTCGCTATGTTAAATGAGTTTAACATAGCGAGACAGTTTTAAAATAAGCAACGGACATCTCCGTTGCTTATTTTAAACTGTCTCGCCATGTTAAACTCATTTAACATAGCGACTAAAAAAAGCAACAGAGATCTTGCTTTCTCCGTTGTTTTTAACACTGTCTCGCTATGTTAAATGGGTTTAACATGGCGAGACAGCTTTAAAATAAGCAACGGAGATCTCCGCTGCTTATTTTAAAGCTGTCTCGCCATGTTAAACCCTTTAACATAGCGAGACAGTGTTTAAATCGAAGTTATACTAATGGAAAAAAGTCCGGGCGACCGGACCTTTTTCCATTAGTATAACTCGATTTACAACGGGCACGCTGGCCAATCAGCGTGCACGTTTTGGGGGAGTCATGGTATAATAAAACTTCTCCTTCTATATAAGAAAATTCATTTAACTCCATAGCAATGTTTTTGAATCCTAAATAGTGGCAAGAACAATGAGACAAAAGGACCCTGGAAACAAGGAAATGGAAATATTCTATGTTAAAAGCAATCATTGTAAACTAAAGGATAAAACAACGGATGTAGTGAAATGTTATGAACCTTGAGAAGCTGGAGTACACTCAAGCAGTCTAGAAAATCAAAAACATAAAATATATATTCCTTCATGGTCATATATCTACAATTCCTTATACAAGCATACTGCTGTACATTCCTAAAATTGGTTTCTTTGTCAAGAAAGAATACAAAAATAGATAGATTGAGATGACTGCTAGTTGTTTTGGGCAAACTGTGCAATAGTGGAGTTGTTACACATAAATTAGGATGATTTGCAAGCTGGCCTCATCTGAGGAGGATTCAGGGAGGTACACCCCCTTGCACAAAATAATCTGTTTCCTAATCTTTCCTGAGTGCATGTTAATTGCAGATTTTGAGGTTGTGCAACCAAACATTTGTGATTTGAGCACTGATCTTCTGAGGATTCATAAAGTGTATATAAAATAGTCATACTATACACAATCAGTACTCAGTTATCTAATTATATATAATTATAATATAATTATATATAAAGTCACTTATCTACCATCATCCAATGATTTCCTAGTAAATGAACTGCCAAACTAAACAAGTTCTAATAATGTCTTAAATATTCTCAGTTAAGTTCAAATTATCTTTAAACTTCTGCATTTTTTTTTACTTTGGAATTTCAAAACTGCAAATGGGCACAAAATGAAAGGCTTTACAAAACTGTATTCTCCCATTCTCAAAAATTTAACAGCTTAAAACATAATTCCATGACATTAACTTGAGCTGCATAATCCCAACACATTAACTTGATAGTTCATTTATTCGTAAAAGTTAATACAAGTGAAGTGACTCTTCATATTGAAAATTCAGTTACGGTAAAAACTGAACCAGTGTTTGATATACTCACTCACACTTCATGTAAAATATAATCATAAATATTAATTATTATAAGACAGCGGCACTGTTTTTGATGATGAAAACAGCACTGATGTTGGATTACACTCCTCTCTTGCTTTCTCATAAATTAGCTCTCATGTTTCCAGTTCTTTCTTCTTTGATGACACTGTTCCCTCCATTCTAGTATTCAGCTGCTGGGCGATCCTCAAATATGGTCTAGGATTAGTAGATGGTCAGCACATTGCACAGTACAAATTAGCATGGGTAGTGACCATACACAGGGTAGGGGTTATTCAAAGATAAAGAGCGCATAGCCATTAAATGGTCAAATAATGCACTATACAGTGCATGCTAATGAGTGTCTAATGACATGTAAATGAGGAATCCCATTTAAATAAACCACAAAAATGATGGACCAGAACAAAAATGTATAAAACAGCAGTGCTGTACAGCAGTGCATATTCAGTCGGTGGCAAGAATCTCAGCATAAGTACACAGTTTCCATCAGCTGTGCATGGTGGTTACAGACACAGCAGGCATTTGGAGGCTGAAAGAATCCTGTACAGTCCCACACAGAGTGGTTTACTTATAAAGTTATTTATTTTACATTTGTTTAGAGAGAAAGCACAAGTGGGACAGACCCCATTTTCAGCAGAGGCCCAGGGAGAAACACTCTAGATGCATGTCCTTGGAATGTGGGAGGAAACCCATATGAACATGCAGACTCTACAGATATGGCACCCCAGCCAAGAATCAAACCAGACAACCTCTTGCTGTGAGGTGACTATGCTAACCACTGCACCAGTGTGCCATACATGGCCTTAATCCTCCACACCAATAGTTGTACTGCCTGTGTTCTGAGGGAAAGGCACACGGAAGTTTATATATACATGTGTGTGTGTGTGTGTGTGTGTGTGTGTGTGTGTGTGTGTGTGTGTGTGTGTGTGTGTGTGTGTGTGTGTGTGTGTGTGTGTGTGTGTTTGTGTGTATCTGTAAACAATTTAAGATCAGATGACTAATTTATGTAGTCAAGGAATATTTCACAGATATGCAGATATATGAAACAGATAAATGGAGAGAATGCCAGTGAAAGAATTGGAGGTTTATTGCCGCTGAACATTTCTAACATAAACAGTAAGGATATTTTTATAACTGCCAAAATGTGGGAGTGATTTGGCAGCTAAATATCCTTCTGTCATATTCAAATAAGTTAAACAAAGCCTAACATACCAAGAGTACATATACAAACTTATAAAGAGGTATTTTACATATCCTGAAAGAAGACTTGCTCAACATAGGAGAAAGAGACAGTCTTTGTTTGCCAGCAATATGCTCTCATTCCTGCATTCTCTTTCATGGCTGAACAGATCATGTTATGAGGACTTGGACTGAGCTTCATCTTTATGTGGTACTTTGTCTTATGTTCCTTTAACTATACCACAGCTGTGTATTAATAGTGACCAC
>NC_056741.1:1819891358-1819908858 GCF_019279795.1 Protopterus annectens | reverse complement strand
ACAACAAGACAATGATGTCAAGACAAAAGAAGTCTACATATTTTGGGGTGCTTGGTACAAGTACATTTCCAGCATGAAGAGAGGTAGGTAAGAAAGGAACTTTTGAAGAGGGAGGGGTTTGGAGATGTTCTGATGGTTAGAGGCAAGGTGTTCTGGGTTTTGCCTCTACAGTAAGAGTAGAGAGGCTGGCCGGGAGGGAGGGTAGGTTTGTGAACTTGTAAAAGCTTTTGGTCTTCTGATCTAAGGGATCTATTTGGGTGGTAAGTAGTGGAATTTAGTTAGAGCTAAGGGCAGGACAGTCTTGGGTTTTGAAGAGTATTTTGTGAGCTGTGGTTAGTTGTAAATAGGAGAGGTAGTTAGGTAGCTCTAGCCAGTTCAGTGATTTTAAGGCAGGGCAGTGATGTTGGAGTGTTTGGTGTTGGTGGCGAATTTAGCAATTTTATTGTAGCATGCCTCAAGTTTAAGTTTGGAGGAATTTGGGATGTTAGTAAGAAGTAGAGGGGTGCCATAAAGGAGAGAGGGGAATAGGTATGCAGAGGCTAAGGTTGTTCTTGTGGAGGGTCTTATGAAGTGATTGTGCTATATAAAGGGTAGCAAGTTTACAGTGTGTTTTGTGGATGTTTCGTTGTATGTGAAGGTCAAATTTCATGTGCTCGGAAATCGTGGCCCTGAGGAGTTTTGTGTATGTAACAACTTCTTTTAATGATTTGTAAGAGAGAAGATAGTAAAGTCTGTCTTGTTTAAGGGAGTTGTTTTCTTAGGGGTGAAAAGACTGAGTTTAGATTTCTTAGGATTTAGGGTGCGGTGGTTGTTATGCATCCAAGATTCTGTGGAGGAAAAAGCATTCTGAGTTAGTATAAGCAAGTCAGAAACAGAGTTAGCAGAGCAGTTGATAGTGGAGTCATCTGTGTACTGAATGACAGTTCCTTGAGACAGTGATGACTGGAAGTTATTTATGAATATGCTAAATAGGATTGGTCCAAGTATGGATCCTTGGGGTATGCCGGTGGTGGTGTTTAGGAAAGGAATTATGGTGTTTTGCCATCTGACAGTGTGTTGTCTTCCGTATAAGTAACTGGAGAACCAGTTTAGGGTGATGGTGGAGGAAGAGACCAATTATAGAAAGTTGGGAGATTAGAAGAGGGTGAGAAAAATGGTGCTGAAGGCTTTGGATAGGTCAGAGAAGAGAGCTAAGATTATTTTGCCAGTATCATAGGATCTGTTTACAGTTTCCATAAAGGAGAGAAGGGCAGTGGTGGTACTATGTCCAGGTCTGAAGCCGTGTTGTGATGATGATAGCATTTGGTTGCCTAGAAGGTACTTGAAAAATTCAGAATTGATGCATTTTGCTAGGATTTTGGAGAGAGGAGAGAGAATAGCAATAGGACGGAAGTTAGTGATGTTGATATTTTTGCTGCCTTTGTGGAGGGGAAGGATGAATGCCTTTTTCCAGACTCTGGAAACGTAGGACTCTAGAATGCATTGGTTTATAAGTATGTTTATAGGGTAAGATATACTATCAGTAGCAATTTTTAGGTACTCTGAGGGAAGATTATCTGGGGCATTAGAGCAGGTTTTGAGTTTGTGTAGTAGACGTTTTATAGTTGAGGTTGGGATGGGTATTAGGGTGAGGGATGAAGAGGGGTGGGTGGTATGTTGTTTTGGGAGATGAGAGGTGGAGTGGGTAGAGGATCTAAGTGTGGATGCTTGATTAGTGAAAACATTAGTCTGATTGAATTTTGCTGTGTATGTCAGCTATGGAGCTGATAAAGAACATATTGAAACTGGTGGCTGTTTCTTCAGTAGACTTGTCTGGTAGTGGGCAAGGATTGTTTCTTTTCCATGAGTTAAGTAGTGAGGTTATGGCAGTCCAGAATTTCTTTGGATTTTCCTGGTGATTGGTTTTACGTTTTTGCTAGTGTTCTTTTTTATCATTGCTGAGTAGTTTTTTTACACGGTTGTGAAGCTCTTTGAATTTTAAAAGGTTTGGGTTATTTCTGAGTACCTGCCATAACTTCCATATTAAGTCTCCGGCATGCATAAGAAGGCAGGTGTATTTGGTAAGCCAAGGGGCATGGTTATTTTTTATGCGCTGTCCATGTATAGGTGTAAAGCTATTTTTTTGGGGGGGGGGTCTATATTATATCAACAAACTCACAGGAGTTCGAACTATGTAATATCGAGCCATGAAGTTTGAAACCCAAGAAGTACGAAAACACAGAACAGCAATTTTTTTCCCAGGGAAAACAAATTGCTATTCTGGTACAAAAAAACAAAACAAAAAAACAAACACTTTAAAGTTAAACTAATGTGGGGGGCTTCTCCTGCCACACCCCCAATGTGGGGGCCATGCCCCCCACACACCCCTACTTAAATATACCAACTCTGAGATCGCACCACAGTGGAGGAAATAGCAAAGCCCTGAAAACGGCCCACCAATTTTTTTCCCAGGTGTGCCATGGCTTCACTATTTTTGTATTTTGAACATTTGGGTTCAGTATTATAATGTTCGGACTCCTGTGAGTTCGATGTTGTAATATAGACCCTATTTTGAGTATTCATGAAGATAGTGGTGATATAATCAACAGCATCGTCTAGAGGGAGGGATTTTAGTAAATCCCAGGATGTTGCTTTTAGAATACTGTTGAAGATGATGGGGTTGAATGAGGACATGTTCCCTGTTTGTCTATATTGATGCTGGCTTTGGCTGGATGGAGAGGCTCAGTTAATAAAGACCGGAAGATGATCGCTGAGGGTGTTTGGGAGTGTACTGGCTGAGGATATTTTGTTGAGGTTAGAAACTAAAATCCCGTCCAATATGGATCCTTTGTCTGTGTCTCTGCTTGGCCTGATGGGGGAGTCTATGAGTTGGGTGAAGTTGAACAGATTGATGTTAGAGGATGTGTGGTTTGAGTTTAGTTCAAGCTAGCTGATATTCACGTCTCCTAGTATGATAGTGTCATTTTTAATGTTGGTGGAAATCCAAGCTAGGATATCCTGAAGTATGGGAATGTTGTTCCTGGGGAGTATATAGAGGGCTACTATACAGAGTTTCTTCTTGTTCTTTATGTTTAGGAAAGAGATGTGGACGTCTGCGTGAGAGAACAGTGGAATGGGGTCAGTAAATGGGATAAGATTGTGGGAGTTGGAGAACAGAATATCTACACCGCCACCTTTTTTTCTGGGCTCTGCTTAACCTTATTGTTTGAAAGCCAGGAGGGAGAAATTCTGAGTGTTCGATGCAGGGTTTTAGCCAGATTATGGCAGCTGTGATATCTGGTTGTTGATGAGCGACCCAAGTGTGAAAGTCTGAGATCTTATTCTTGATACTACGGAGGTTTAGGTTTACAATATATAGTGACTTATGGGAATTTCTATTAATAGATGTGGGGTGATGGTTAAGATTGGTGGGTCCTGGTTTAGGGTGTACATTACCACATAGAGCTATGTTGTAGTGGTTTGAGATATGACATAAATGCTTAAGCCTGAGTGTGGTTTTGGAGTGTTTTGTTTGAATGTATAGAGTGGTTAAGAGTGGTAGTTTTAACTGGTTTATAGGTGATGAAAAGAAAGACTTCATTTTGTGGTGGAGAAAGGGGTGTAGCTGGTAGAGGCTTGGGGAGATGTTTGTATAGGATTTAGTAGGAATAGGTAAGGAGGTTGCAGTGACAGATGAGGGAGACAGGAAGGCCGACAAGGAGATGAAGTGTGGAGAAGAGAGAAGCAATAGGGTTAAAAGGAGAGTGAAAAGGAAAAAGAGTGAAGTGCAAAGAGTTCATGCAGAGGGCATGTTGATTTAGGAGAATATTAAGGCTGGGGAGAGATGACAGGATGGTGATTTTGTTTTTGTAGAGTATAGTCGAATGTGGCAGAAATGAGGTATTTGGGGAGATGGAATGAGATAAGTAAAGAGATTATATTTGGATGCATGTGGACCCTAAGATCAGAGGGGTAAGTGCAGTATTGTGATGAGGTTTGGTATGAGAGGGAGTAGAAAGGTAGTAGTAGGGTTAGGGATGGGTCATTATTTAGTGGATATGACAGTGCATTATTTGGATTTGGTAGAGTATAGGTGGGAGTAGTGTGTGCATAGGTTCATAGGTTCAAAGATTCATAGGTAGGTACTAGGCTATCAGCCCAAGGGCCTATGTAAGCCTAGCCAACAAGGTTCCCTGGCTTACACCACCCAAGAATGTTATTTTCCTGTGCCATTGTTGAGCAGAGACACAGAAGTGATCCCCGGGGTGTATTTCCTATTTCCCATCCACTCATCAAGATTTTTCTTGAAGAGTGCTAATGAAGAACTTTGCTTGACATAGATGGGTAGCCTGTTCCAGAGTATGGGAAGTCTCTGGGACAGGAATCTATCCCTCCATCATGTCCTGTTTATTGTGGTGACAAGGTTTAGTCCCTGTGTATGCATTGTGCCTGTTTATCCTTTTATTTTCTCTGTCCTGTTTCTCCCATACATTGAAAGTCTCCCGATTTCTATTTTTTTTTAATTAAACACATAACAAAAAAGCAATGCAGATCTTTTTTTATCTCCATTGCTCCCTATATACAGCACAGATGTACTGCATAAGTGTGGGGATGAAAGTCCATAAGTATGCTCAGTACATCAGGAAAGCCCAAGGATACCAGGAAAAAATGCAAAACAGCAGCATGAAGCTGTTATAAAAGGACATTAAGAAAATGAACTAGCTTATTTCTTAAATAATTTCATTGTATAATAGGAATATCCCAGGGCTGGGTGTGGGTAATGATGGATTTACCCATGGTTGGCTTTGTTTGATCACTTGAGTTTCAACCTCATGACCAAACCACCCCCAGCTGTGGGTAAATCCAGGATTACCTACACCCAGCTGTGAGTTATTGCTACATTACCTGAGCATTAGTTTACCAGATTAATGCATCATTCTAAAAATGTGAGATTATTATTATGTATATGAAAAGGTACTCTACTATTAATATCAGTTATTGCATTTTTAAAGGTTCAACTACAGGTTAATAACTCTTCATTCTTTAACATTTTGGTCCACGATTTTCAGTATCCATGCACATCACACCACATCAGTAGTAACACTGATACTGCGTAAAAAGGCACTTAATACCAGAGACCAAGATAAACATGCTATTAAATAATGCACTACAGAGGACCTTGTTTATTAACAACTGAATTCCCTTTACATAGATCTATCTCAAAAGTAAACAAGTCACCAGATATGTAATACCCAGAAATTGCAAATATTCCTCTGCTATAGTACTGCACAGTATAAAGGCTGCAGTGCAAAACGTATGTCATTAAGATGAGAGTATCTAAGTTTGTGTGGACAGTTTTGGAAGCTGACAGTTTCAGTGTTGTAATGACATGTTCAGATCTTTTATATTTTCTGCTGGTTTTAGCATAAATCTTGATGGTTGATTGTTTTTTTTTTTGAAAACTTCATGAAACTACTGCAGTCATACCTAAAATCTATGAAGAAGAATTTGGGAGGCACCCGACCTTCTTTCTCCTGGCTTACAGTGCACTATACCATGAATACCAGTGGGTGTCTTATGACTTAGAAAACATGGAAATAAATATGGAAGAAATAGCAGTACAGAATGAAACAACCAACAGAGAGACAAGCATCCATGCTGGTGTTTCTCCTGAAACACCATGATGAGGAAGGGGACCCCTGACAACTGACCGGTAATGATCTATACCACAAATGATTCCGAAGCTGGGACTGTAATGGCACTATTCTATCTGCCATTGTATTAACTTATTTATTTATTTATTTATTTATGTGTACTGTGAACATGCTTAAAGCATTGTGCAATAGATTCAAATAAAAAAAAATTAAGAAAAAATACAGGACTCACTGAGACAACTTAGAAGCTAAAGCAGCGTGATTCGCAAATTAGTAAAACTTATGTTACAATGATAAATGTACACTTTTATCAAAACTATTTAAGAAAAGGTACAACTTTAGAGACCTCTTGGAGGAGGCCTCCATGCTGTATACCTGAATTGTGGAAGGTCACTGATTCTAAGGGACTGGGGTGACTTAAACAAAAAAAAAAAAACTTATCTGGCAGCCTGTGTAAGTTGTGTAAGTTGTGCTGTAAGGATGAAATATGTTAAGAGTTTATTAAAACCATGGTTTTAAAAAAAATAATTTTTTATTAACTGTTGTTCATGCAGTGGCATTTGTGGTATCCACAGTAGTTTATAGTATGTTAAATATTTGAGCTTTTCTAAACCCGTGGTTCACCTCATAAGCAACAGACATCAAATTATTAAAAAGGCAGTATAGCATTACCATGTGCAAAATAATTTACAAATAAGTCAAAATCAACTTGAAGGAAGTAGGACTGAAACTGAAGTATGACTAACACAAACTGTTGGAGTCAGCAAGAACCTTATCTGACATCTCTTTAACACCTAACCACTCAGACATCAGGAACACGATCATTGTATATCAAAGCATGAAACTTTTTAACAAGTACAATAATGATTGGATTTTCACTGCTTATAAAGAAATACTGTTTCTTGCAGTCATATCACTGAGACTGAGGTAAACAATTTTAAAAGTGGAAATCCACATTTCACCACATATCAATCACCCTTAATTTATCTTTGTCTATCCAAACTGCAGGGAGAGAAGTAACTAGGAAAATAAAAAAATAAAACAACCTATTCTTTCCTTCAAAGACTGTGCTTCCTTTCTTGAAAAAAAAAAAACACATAGAGTATAAGTGATGCACAAAGTGATATCTGTGGGCTATGCTGTGTGATGCATGGTCTGCTGTCACTGCTTATCTGACATTTTATCTCATCTTAAAATAATTACTTTTTACTTTACAACAGTTACTTATATTATTGTTTGCAAAACTCATGCCTAAGTGATTAATGAGTCCCGCTCAGTGATGTCATAAGGTATCATAAAATAATAATCACTTTCTTTAACTGTCTTGTAAAATAACTTCTTTATACATGGTATTTATAAATATGCATGCAGTGAAAGCCTAATTTGATATAATTAGTAAAATCTGTTATTTCCATACTTGCTGACTTCATAAACTGCATTTGAATGAAAACGTATATTTTTTTCATATTTTTTTTCAGTTTATCAGATAAAAGTATGTTGTTTGCTGAGTTACTGCACATCATGCCATGCACAGTAATTTGTGACTTGATAAACAAAAATATCATCAGGTGTGCAGTGGTGAGGGTGAAGTGGAACCGGTGTTTGTTTAAATGACAAGATGCTCATTTAATCCTGTAATTTTCTCATTACTCTGTTTCCATGAGAAGTTGTGTACTGATGCTTTTCAAGTGCAAATAACTGCCAGCTGTAGGAATGTTAATGCACAGTGCACTGGTGATAATGACTGTAATGTTATAGGTTCATAGATTCATAGGTAGGTACTAGGCAATCTGCCCAAGGGCATTTATAAGCCTAGCCAGAATGTGTTGGTTTTTGCCTCCCTTTTAAATTAGTTTCCTGGGCCTCTGTCTAGCAGGGCCACTGAAGTGATCCCAGGGGTAAATTTACGATTTCCCATCCACTCGTCAAGATTTCTCTTGAAGAGAGTCAGCAAGGGGCTCTGCCTAACATAAACTGGGATTCTATTCCAGAGCGAGGGGAGTCTCTGGGACAGGAATCTATCCCACCAACATGTCCTGTTTATTGTTGTGCTGAGGTTTAGTTCACTGGAGAGTGTGGCTCTAAGTGATTTGGTTCTCTTGAGGTGGAGCATGTCCATTAATTCTGTGTTGGACATGGCCTTATACATCAGGCAGAGATCACCTCTGAGCAGGCAGTAAGCAACTGAGTAGAGCTGGAGTTTCTTTAGTCAAGCTGCATAGGGCATCTCTTTGAGGCCCATGATCCTCTTGGTGAAGTACTTCTGTGGTCTTTCCAGCTGTTGCAGGTGTCGAGTAAGGTACATTCCAAATGGAGCATTGTAGTCTATTATGGGCCTAATGAGTGATGAGTAGAGGGGCACAATGACCTCTCTTGATCTAGAGGCGAACCCTTTCATGATTAGGTGGGCTATATAGAAGGAATGTCTAACCACTTTGGCAATGTCATTATCAAAGGAGAGGTTGCTATCTATCTGGGTCCCCAGGTCCCTAATTACATCTTCCATACTTAGTGGATTACCATCTATGTGATTATTCATGGGCACTTTGTTTTTCCCAAAGGGGATGACTATGCATTTTTTGGCATTCAGCTTGAGGCCATGGTTTTGACACCAGGTATCTGTTTCTGTAAGACCTTTCTGGAGAATGTCTGTGTCCACCGGGGGAGTCGATTACGGCCCCCAGTTTGCAGTCATCTGCGAACTTGATCAGTCATAGTCCTCCCATGCTTGCCTGTACCTCAGAGAAGTATATACCAAACAGGAGGGGTCCCAGGACCGAGCCCTGTGGGATGCCACTTATAACTGGTATAGAGTCGGATATGGCACCCACAACTCTGACCATGTGTGTTCTATCAATGAGCCAGTTAGCCACCCATATCGTGACATAGGGGTTAATGTTCAAGCTGGTGAGATTATCTATGATGGCAGAGTGGGGAATGGTGTCGAAGGCCTTAGTGAGGTCCAGGTAGGCTGTGTGGACTACCTTTCCTTCATCTATGGCCTTGGTAACTGTTTCAAAGAAGTCAACTAGGTTTAGGAGGCAGGATCTGCCTTTAACAAAGCCGAATTGGGTAGGATCCAGTGTCTGGAGGTTCCCAATGTCTCTGTTTATGAGTTCCATGATGATTCGCTCCATAGCTTTGCAGACCAGGCTAGTCAGGCTTATAGGGCGATAGTTCCCAGGTTCTGTTGTGGCACCACCTTTGTGGAATGGGATGACTGTTGCTGTATGCCATTCTTTGGGTACATAGCCTGTGGTAAGGCTGAGTCTGAACAGTGAATTTAGGTGAGGGTTTAGTTCCTTTTGGAGCTCATGTAAGATGCAGCCTGGGACACCATCCGGTCCCATTGATGCTGTGTTCTTAGCTTTGGAGAGGGCTGTTTTTACCTGCGTGTCTGTGATGTCTGGGACTCTGCATTCTTCTGGGATGGACACGGGCCCTTTTGGGGGTGAGGGGGGGTGAAGTTTGCACTGAACTTGTGATCCAGGATGTTGGCAATGTCAGTTGGTTCAGTGTATTTTTTGCCATTTTGCACTAGCTCAGAGCATATCTGAGAGTTCCCACCTAGATTTTTGACATAGCTAAAGAAGGCTTTGTGGTTATCTTTAGAGTCTTTGGCAATTTTTCTTTCGAAGCTGGCGTTGGATGATTTTATGAGCGATCGTAGTTTCTTGGTAATATTGATCGGTGATCCCTTCACCTTTTGGGATTTTGCTCTATCATGTAGTAGTTTCCTCCTTCTGTTGTATAGCTTGTTTATGGCCAGGGAACCACCAGACTGGTTTCCTCTTTTTGGAGGCGTGAGTCTTGGTTTTACTTGGGATGGCTCGATCCATGCATCCCTGTAGATGCTCATAGAATGCAATTGTAAAGGGTTCTGCAGTTTGGGTAGCATTATCCTTTAGCAAGGGGGCTTTGAAACTTTCCACCTCGGTCTTGAGAAGTGTGAAGTTGGCTTTTGAAAAGTTTTTCACAGTAGCTTCCTTGACTGGGGGTGGGGTCGGGATGTGGATGTCCAGTGTGACTAGTTTATGATCTGATCTTACCAGCGAGGGGTTTACCTCTGGTGTGGAACACTGATCCCCCATGTTGGTGATGATCAGGTCCAGTATGTTGTCACCTATTGTGGGTGTGGTGACCAGCTGTTCCAGGGCATTTGAGTTTATAAACTCTAGGAAGCATTGGGCAAAGGAGTTTGTACTTGAGTAGTTATCCCAATCAATGTTTGTGTAGTTGAAATCTCCCAATATCATGGTGTTAGGTAGGACCTTTATATTTTCCAATGTTCTCAGGAATGCTGAGTGGGGGTCCTGAGACAAGACAGGTGATCTGTAGCAGGCTATGATCTGAAAAGCAGCTTTGCCCACTGTTAGTGGGACATGGATAGTCTCCGAGGCCTCGTGCTGTGCTACTAACCTGGAGGTGTGGGTATCCTATATGAAAATGGATACACCCCCTCCTTTTGTATTTCGGTCCAGGTTCTGGGGCTGAAAATTATGGTATGAGTTGTAGCCTGGTAGTGCTGGGCTGCTGTCTGGAGCTTTGAACCAGGTTTCTATTACTGCACAGATATCGATTTGCTCCATGCTAAGGAGTGCCTCGAGTGCATGCATTTTGAAGTTTAGACTTCTGGCATTGAGTAGCATTGCCCATAGTTTCTGGTTTCTTGCGTTGTTTATGGAGGTGGGTTTGTCTTTTGAGCCTTGCCTAAAAAAGGCACTATGGGGGTGGCAAGAGCCTTGGCCAGTATTCAAAAGCCTAAGGGCGACAGGTGCAAGCCATCTCTGGTGAAGCAGCGTGGCTTGTTGAGCATGTCGTCCCAGGCTGACAGACACTGGATCCCCTTTGAACGACACCAATATCTTAGCCAATTGTTAAAACTGATCATTTTTTCTTCATACTGTGGCATCATTCTTGGTGAGGGCAAGATGCTACTCAGGGTCAGGGTCATACCGGCCTGGGCTACATGATCAGAGCGCTCCTCTATGTCACTTTTCATGTAGTCCAGGGAGGTACGTCTCATGTCATTCACACCATGTACAATGACAGAGACATATTTGTTCTTGTTTTGGAGTGACCTGAGTGCTTGTGTTATGTGGCAGATCCTGGCACCCAACAGGCAGTTTACAGTAATCGTCTCCTTGTTCAGTCTATATCATACAGATTTCTTTTCACAGTTCCTTGAGGTTCTAAGTAGAATTATTATGAAAGATGTAATGCACACATTTGTAAAGTGTCCTAACTCCCCACCCCATTTTTTGGTGTGGTAGGACATGTTCTTCACTTTCTAATTAAACCATTCAACAATCTTCATGAAGGTGAAATTGTCAGTAACAGAGATGATTAAGTTAATTCACAGTAGTTCAAGATCAAATGAGTCATGCACCTCTCCTAATAGTGGAAGTGATTTTGAAAAGGTGACGGCTGTGTTCTGAGTCAGTTCGATGACATGACCTAATTGATGCAGGTGACCATGCAGGCATTGACCTAGTAGTGCTTCAGATTATGATCGGGACCTTGAATTACAGGTTCTGGTAGGTGTAGATGAATAGTGACATAGTCTGCATGAAATCTGCTGTGATTGTCCTCCCAACATGTTATATTACTTTCCTGGGAAGCACTTGAAGTGCCATGTAATCTGTCTCCACGGGTCTGGAAAACATCCCATCCTCTTTGCCTTCCAGCAGTGATTCCTACTTGAGTTTGGTAAGTCCTAAATACTCTACATATAGAGGCGGCCACAAATGCTTGGTGTGGCACCATACTGCACATTAGAGTGATCATGGCATCATCCCTACTCTCTGTCATTTCAAGGTAGTGATGGAAATCCTCTCTGAAAATTTTCTGCTGACTCTTTCTGGCAGTGCTCTTTTCACTAACAGCGTCATGGCAAACTTGCTTCTGAGTAGACAATGCATTTCATGTTTCCTGGGGCAACAGTAACAAATGTCTGTACTTGCCTACCCTTTGTAAAGATGTCACTGTGGATACTTTTATCTCTGTATGCTTGCCAAATCAGCAAAGTATTCAACTGGGTTAGGAGATAGTGGTTTAGAGGTGCATGGTTGTCCCTCCTGTACAAGCCTGAGTGCAGTGTCAACACTTCCTTTACTTTGTGATGCCCTGTCACTTCCTGCAGAGTTAATAAGATGTTGTGGTGTGTGAGATCCTGACATTAAACTTGGGGAGTGAGTGCCACATTCCTCAGGCTGTCTCATAATTATAACTATATTGTCATGATCGCTATTACTGACAGCCATTCTGTTCTTGATATCCGTCAAATCCATTTGCATGGTGGAATTGTTTGTGTCTAATGCTGACCCAATGGCAAAAAAGGAAATCATTACAAATAATGAAATAGCATAGACAACTTTGTGCTTATTAAGGGGATGACAGTCACACTTACCATCTGTAACTCCTTCTTTGCAATTTTGTGCTGAAGGTGAAGGCTCACCTAGTAATGGTAATTGTTTAATGTAGTCATTCATTGTCAGCATTCACTTCTCTATATTGTAATATATGGTACTGTCTTTAAACCAACCTTTATTAGCAGATGAGCGTTGCTGCTGTAGAAGGTGGTAACAGCCAGTGTCCACACCACTTCTGATTATTCCAGTGCAATCATTGTCTGTATCATACTCATCTATATGGATCAATAGAAGCTATTCCTCATATGGTGTTAACTGGATAATTGTTCTGCTCCTCTTCATACTGGTACAGGCAGTTGCATTCTGCCTCACGTTTCTTCTAACACAGTCTATCTGTTGCCTTCTTCCTACACTGTGGTAATATGAGGTTACTAACACCTATTCCATTAATGTCAATTACAACTTGGGTACAGGCATTTGTCATTTCAGCTTGTCAGGGTCCTCTTTTACCAAACAGATATTTCCAATATGTCCTAAAAAGCTGCCATGAGGATGCACATTTCCTCATGACCAAAGTTATCCTTTCTCTGCCTTAGTCCCTTGCTTTGCATTATTACTGCATATTAAAGAAAAGCAAAAAGCCCACAGTCATACAGAAAAAAAAAAGATGTAATCATCATTCAGATTGCACAACAATGGCCACATGTGCCTGCCACCCCCCCAAAAAAAGTTAGGCGACAACAAACCCCATAGTTAAATACACATTGCCAACTTCCCCATTCCCTATGTAAGTCCTGTACAGTCATGTATGTCATTCTCTTTCAGAACTATGCACACACCAGTATTGCATTCCAAAAGGTATCTACCACGCACCTTGGAAACATGACAGACTAAGAATGTGTCTATTCATACATTTATTTAACTATGTCTGGGATTCACTAATCCTCCGTGTAAGACTAACTAAGTCTTACACGGAAACTGCAGTCTAAGAGTATGATGTCAGCGAGTCATGCGTATTCATGAGGGCGTGCTGACTCAACTCAAAGACTAACACGGAACATGCACGAGTGCAGGGGGCATGTCAGACTGGTGAGCAGTCCAAATATCCATGCCCCTGCAAGTGCCTAAACTGCAAATGTCAACTGAAATGAGCGAATCTGCTCAAATGTCCACATACTGAACACTACACTCCCCCACATTCTAAATCCCTGTACAAGTTTAAAATGTAAAGCTTTCCTTTTTTTATTATTATTCCCGATATAGCTGCCTGTATTTGCAAGTGTATGCGCGGGTTTGTCCATTGCTTAGCTACAGTTAGCAGTGTAGACATTGAAGAGGATAATAAACTATTTATATGCAAATTAAGCCAAATAGCAATAGCGTAGTGGTAGAGCCCTCGCACAAAGAGGAGGCATTCTCAGTTCGAGTCCCGCCACTCCCCTACCTATTTTCTGTCCGAAATGAGTGCATAAAATGAATTCCTGACATTTACCTTTTAAATTTCAGTAAAATGCATTGAAATGGCCTATGAGGTAGTGAACGATATTTTATATATATATATATATATATATATATATATATATATATATATATATATATATATATATATATAAGAAGGTGGAATGGTCATGCATACTGATAAATGCATAAGTAACGTATCTTAAGCAATGTGAAGCACTACTAAGCAAAATTTACTAGTATTAAGCACGGTTAAGTACAATTGCTCATAGCTTAGCACTGCTTTAACTAGCGCAATAGTTTTGTGCAGAGCGGCGCATCGCGCCAACTAGCACAAACAAAACATGTCCGTGCAGAGCTGCGCACTGTGCTAACTAGTGCAAGGTTGGGAACATTGGGCAGTGTAGAGCAACGTAGAGCAACATCGAGCAATGTTGAGCAAAGTTGAGCAAAGTTCACTAAACACAGCCACACCTCCTATCTGGTCTGACCAGTAGTAAAATAAAAAGCAATAACAGGCCTCGAACCCGGGATACTGTGCACCATAATCACAGTACTAAACCACTAAGCCATGACAGCTTTAAATATGGATGCATTTCCAACACACTCATGTATATCAATGGAAGTTTACCCATTGCTAAGCAGGTTTGCTTTTAGCTGAAGTTTTTCAAAACCAGCCAATCACAAATAAATGTGGGAAATGAGGCATATTTAAGCTCCATAGGCGTGAATAATTGCCATAACTGGTTGTAGCTCCCATCGGCAGATAGTATGGCCGGTGCTGGAGAGGGCTCTCGTTTTCAAGTACAACGGTGGGGCATTGAGGAGTCAAAAGTAATGGTTTGGCTCCTCGTCCATCACCATGATGCAAGACTCCTGCAGGGCCAGTTTTAGGGCACGGAGTACAAAGCAGAAGCCTGGAACCATCTAGCACATGATCTCACCAGTGCCACAGGCGTCCCTCAGACTGGTGAGCAGGTCAGACACCACTACTCAGACCTGAAGAGAAGCAAGGAGGACCAACTGAACCAGTGGATACAGGAGGCCCGTGAAAAGGAAAATGCCCCACTACTGAGAATGTAGCCATGGAATGAAGTATGTAAGAATTGCTATTGTAGTCTATGTTATGGATAGGTATGTCTCAATATCCCTTCATTTACTTCACAGCTGCAGGTGTCCGTGCTGTGAATCAGCAATCCTATGCAGGTAGGCTGCGCCACCAGGCAGGTTAGTAATTATTCTGCATGTGTTGTCATATAAAAGAAGTGAAAGAGCTTGAAAAAGAGTGCCATAACCCATTAACAAAGGTATAATAAGCGTTGAATAACTTCACTGCATGTACTGTTATATAAAATAAGTGAGACAGCATGAAAAGGTGTTGTAACCCATTAATAAAGGTATAATATGTCTTGAATAAAAGACCTCTGCATGCACTGATATATCAAATAAATGAGAGAGCCACTAGAAAAGTGTGCAATGTAATTAATAAAGGTATAATTCCTGGAGTGTGTCTGTGTCACTTTCTTCGATATGTTGTTGTACCCTTGCATTATAGAAATAGTACAGTTGTATTAAGTGCAGTCAACCCACACATGGATAGGCCCATATAAAGTGGATGAAAGGAGTGCCAGTAGCTGTTAAGTATATATACAGTCCTCAACTGTCAGTTCATGGTCGGCATGTACAGGTTAATCTGGCACATGAGTAGCTTGTTATTGTGTTCACCAGAGAAGTCAGTGTGCTGCTAGAAATGTAGGGGGCTGTCAATATATACCTGATAATGTCACCAGAACACATCCAGATATGTAGATATATAAATATAAATGAAATATATAAATATGTAGCAGCAACATCTGCATCTAAGACAGTTTATATGTCAGATACAGCTCATGTATATAAAGATCTAGCAAAACCCATTTCACAATTTAACGGACATTGCCTAGTGTAATAATAGATGTAGGGGATATATAACTGCAGTCAATAGGAATGTAGTGTAAACTATAAGTATATATAAGTTAATGGAGGTATCTTCCTACACCTTACTGTATGTGCATAAACAATGCAATTCCACACCTCAATGGGTATGTCTAATCTCATAATATTTGTTGACACATGTCCTATTGGTTTATAAATATCTGCATTTACTTTGATGCATGTGTCCTGTTCACATACCACAATCTTGGTGGCCTGTTGCCACCAATCAATCCTCCATGCTGTTGGAATGTCCACTGTTGTTCTATATATACATGTGTTATGCTTGCTGTTCAACTGTTGGAACTCTGGTGTGTTGGGTTAATGGGAATACTACTGTATGCTGTTACAAATAAATTGGAATGCTGTTGACTATTACTAACCCATATTGTCATTAAATCCTCCTAAACATAGAACGTATGGGAAGGCCGGTCCCAGCAGACCCACCTGTCCCACCTCAGCTGACATTGGCACCTGTCACCAGCAGGTCCAGTGCCCAGCCAGGGACCTGGCTCCATTCTCCTCCATTGGTCCTGTGCCACCTTCGGGTGGAAGCGCTGCAGGGGATGGTGCTCATTCCCCCATGCAAGTGTGGCCAGAGGAGGGACAGAGGAGGGCCACCTATCACCTATCACCTGGTACGGGCTGTGGTGCATAAGGAAATCGAGCATTCAGTCGCTGATCCTCTACGCCAGCTCAAGGCAAGAATGGCATGACTCACGGGTGAGCCTGCCCTTCCTACGCAGCCCCCAGCAGTCACCCTCCAGGCTGTGAAGGTGCAGTGGTGACTGCCCATGGGTGGGGATCTCAGTTCCACTGTTGCCATCTGTGGGCACATAGGCTTGCGATTTCCAAACACCATTCCCCATCAATGGTGTTCACCCACCCAATGTGTCATATTCTGCCCCTGTATGCATCTTGTTTGTCTTGTCTGTTTACCTCCCCAACCTACCTCCCAAAATATACCTACTTCCCTTAACCCACATTCCACTCTCACCTGAAAAAAAAAATGGGCAATCTGCTCCCACAAAAAAATTACGCCTCATACATAGCTGCCCATTTTGCACACATGTCCGCTGGACACATAAACTGAAATTTAATTGGCAGTACAACATACTTCGTTGTCCTCACCCCTCTCTCAGGGGTGGAAGGTTTCAAATTTACATCCAAATTAAGTATATGCACAGCTGTTGCTGTTAAAAAAATGGGCAGCTATGGACCTTCCCTACACCCATCCTACATATCCCGAGCTGTTTTCCCTACTGTCTTTCCCTCTTTGTGCCCATTTTTCACCACTTTCCAATCTCCCCATTTTCTTTTCTTTTCTTTCAAAAAAATGAGCACGGGGGTTAGCGAGAGTAAGCACTTTTAAGCAGTAGTTAGCGGGTTTGCACGAGTGTGCGCCTGTGTGCGCTTAGCTTAGTATTGCTAAGCATTGCGCAAACACACGCAAACCCGCTTACAACTGCTTAAAAGTGCCCTAGTCACCCTGCATGTGAGGGGCTTTGTTCTGCTCAGCAGCAAAATAAAACACCAATGTCAATCTCGAACTCCAGACCTTGGACACACTAGACTGCATGAAGTACCACTAAGGCACAGTAGATATGCAGCAGGTTGTTGCTGAAATATATATATATATCATGCATCAGAATGAGTGAATGTAAAGGTAAGATAGGAATGCCATAACACAAAACCTGTTCTGTGTAACCTTACCAGCAGTTGTTGTGGAATAGCATTACATGACTGTGATAACAGAACCAGCCATTTTAGCAGTAAATAATGTTACAGCAGCACTTTACAACCCCCACACAGTATCATAGCAGGACAATCCCCACCCAAATGTACAAAATACCTGTGTGCTCAAGGTCCAGCAAGGATGTAGGTAGGCATACTCAGTACTGGAATTGTCCAGTTTTCATGAGCATCCTGTTTTGTCAGCAAAAAAACCCACAAACTGTGCAGAAGTGAGTACATTAATATCCACAGTATAGCAGTTCACAAACAGTTCATGTGCCAAATGAAAACATCTCAATAACTACGTATGTATGGCAGCTAATTGTATAAGTA